>NC_051065.1:48248839-48514839 GCF_004664715.2 Peromyscus leucopus | reverse complement strand
ACAGAAGGGATATTTCTGGATAGAGATAAGATTAGAGAATGGAGAATACAAAAGAATAAAGAAAAGTTCTGAAGGAAACCATCAAGGAAGTGTGTGAGTGTCTTTTTCCTTACCCCCTCAGATAGAAAAGTCACAATTCACACAGACTCCCTGGATTCCCTTTGAGCCCTTTGCTGGAGGCTGGCATCCCAGGCAGCAAAACGCCAGGCTTAGTGATATCCTCAGGCTTTGCTGCCTTGGGGGGCCATCCTGATGTGAGTAGCATGTGTAGCCACCTGAGGTCATGTTGAGACCCATGACCTGTGCAGTCAATGAGGGCCATGAGTGGGTCAGTGGTCCTGATATGGCCAAAGACCATGTTGATGTCCACAGCCTGTGTTACTACCAAAGCACATGAGGGTGTCTGTGTTCTGGGCTGCTGCTTGAAGTCATGCTAGTGTCTTAGGGCTCCAGAGAGCTGGCCTGGACCCTCTCAGGCTCTCCCCATTTGATGGCTTCTGGCATGGATGCAGATAGAAAAAGACTCATCCTTCCTTGGGAGGCTGGCCACTAGGAATTTGATCATACTCCAGTGAGTACACGGTTTCTTTCTTTTCTTTTTCCTTTTTCTTTGGAGGAGGGAGGTCACAGGGGAGGGGTGGCAGACATGAGAAGACTGGGAGGTGAGCACGATTCGGGGCTGGGGATGTAGCTCAGTTGGCAGAGAGCTTGTTTAACATGCATGAAGCCATGGGTTCAGTCCTCAGTGCTGTGTTAACTGGGCCTGTCACTTGTAACTCCAGCACTCAGGAAGTGGAGTTGGGAGGATCAATACAATGTCACCTTGGCTACATAGTGGTTCAAGGCCTGTCTGGGCTCCATAAAACCCAGAGTGGTGTGGGCGCCATGGGCCCTGGCCCCCGACTGTGAGTGGCTGCGGCCTTGCTTGCTGACCTTGATCAGATGTCCCCTATTCAGATTCCCTGCCGGTATCCACCCTTCTGAATGCTTAAGGGAAGTTCCTTGTTTGTGTATCCTGCATTTTGGGCGTTAACTACTTAGATGCAAGAATGTAGAACATTGGGTCTGGAATGTAGACCATTGATAGCGAACTTCTGCCTCGGGGTTCTCCATTTGTGCTGTAAGCCTGTATTTAAGGTTTCTTCCTCTTTCAATAACGCATTCGACATCCAATTGTACGAATGACTCGCTGTCTCTTGTCTCTATTTTTTAATCCGCAGCCCTTCGCTTGGACATGGTGAACGGGTATCGGTAATGCAGGCGTTACCGCTACAGAGTGGGAGAGGGGGAGAGGAAGAGAGAGGGAGAGAGAGGGAGAGAAGGAGAGAGGGAGGGAGGGAGAATGCAGGCATGTGTCTCAAGACTTATTCGATCTGGACAGATACAGGCCGAAATGGAGAAACATCTGTTAGTAAGGAGCCAGTGTCTTGGTTCAGGCTTCATGAGCTCACTTACCATCCTGAGCTAGAACCACTTAAATACTCTGCCCAAAGTTCCAGCGAGTTGTCAGGGGAGTAATGAAGGGATGTGTCCCCATGGGTGGCCCGCTCCTAGAACTCATTACCCTAAACCGAGGTCAGGCTGGCAATACAAAGTCTTGGAGGCTTTGGCTGTCGCCAGAACCCTAATGACTCAGTGAGGGATGAGGATGCTGGGGATATGGGATGTGTTCTTTGAGGCTGCTGACAGGGAGAAGGCTTCTGTTCACAGTGCTTCCTTTATGGCCTATCAGAAGAGTTCTGAGCAGGGCAAGACAGGCAACCAGGCTGCCTGGAAGCCCTGGGAAGTCTGGAAGGTTGCCTTACAGCAAGGATCATCCCCATAGATGAAAGCTAGGCTCTCCCAATGTGGTTCTCTTTAGACCAGTTACAACGTATTGCTGGGAATTTCAAACACTGAGTTTATGGAAATCTGACAAATGTGTTTGCCCACTGGGACCTCTGGGCCGTCACTGTAATAGCTAGCATTATTGATTTTGATTATGTGTTTGCTCGTTTAATCCTTAAAACAACCCTCAAAGTTTAACACCATCTTGTTTAATAGACAAGAAAACTAGGGCATGGAGAATAACTCTTTGAGGTCCCATAAGTGATCCAAGACTCGAACACACATCCACTGACTCTAGAATATAATTGTCACTTCTCCCTTGAACTAACGTTGAAGTCACCCTGCATCACTGCAGGGAATACTTCATCCCCTTCCTCCACCCCCTGGAGTGTATGACATGTGTGACTGTGATGGAATGCAGATCTGCTGTGGTGATAGACAGTCTTCCAGGAGAAGCCATGAAGATAGCCCCCGGGTGGGTAGAACAAGTCTGACTAAATCCAGAGGTCCAACCTCTGCCCTACCCAACACCCAGTGCCATCTTATGGGTAGGCTGTTGTTGCCATCCATTTCCATGTCCGTGGGAGATGAACTGCCAGGCATGCACTCTAGCAAAGTAAAGGAGACTAGCTGGACAGACACCAGATTGCAAAAGCTGGTTGGGGTGCCTCTGTGTCTAGGAGTCTGTCCCTAAGGAAACAGACTTCACTGTCCTATACCTCAACAGCCATTGGTTTTCTCTCTAGACCCCTGGCTACTCTAGGATCTTATGAATGCTATCGAAGAAAGCTATATGTAAGGCTGGAAGGCCGAAGGAAAGAAAGATGTTGGATTTGGAGAAAGATGAGCTCTAAGTAGATGATGAGCTGGCACACAAACCAGAATCCAAAGAGTACTGAGAAGCCTGGTGGGATAAGGAGCCTCTTGAACCTGGGACAGTAAGTCGAACCTTCTTCCAAGACCGCAGATGGGGTCCGACAGGCAGGACCCTGAACCTCAAGCTCCCAGGAAGGACTATAAACTTTGCTAGCTTATACAAAGGCACTGTCTGCTAAGTTGTCTGCTCAAAGAAGCCCAATTCACACAGGTTCTCCTGTGCCCAAGGGGTCCTCAGACACACTTCCCATGCCCCTATCCTGTCTTTTCAGCTTTTCAGATGAGATGTAGGGGACCCAGAAATGCTTGGATTCCGCTGTGGCTCTTCCGCCCCATCCCCTCATAGAGGACAAAAGCAAATGGCCAGATCCTAAGATGACATTTCGGGCTGAATTCTTTTTTTTGTTGTTTGTTTGTTTGTTTTTTTGAGCCAGGGTTTCTTTGTGTGCCCCAGACTGTCCTGGAACTTGCTCCATAGCCCAGGCTGGCCTCAAACTCACAGGGATCTGCCTGCCTCTGCCTCCCCAGTGCTGGGACTAAAGGTGTGAGCCACCACAGCCTGCCTCAGGCTGAATTCAGTGATGGACAAGCAATCGAGGATGGCAAATCCAGGAACCAGAGACTCCCTCCCTGCTCCCTGCCCCCAACCTGACAGGGCTCCCACAAGGAAGAGAAGGGAGGGCAAGTCAGCCCACTATGGGTTCAGATTCCTGTCCCCAGAGCTGGAGAGGAGCCAGGAGAGCCAAGTCCAACCACCCCAAGAGCAGGAAGTGGGAGACCAGCCACACCAGGGCCCCAGACCAAGCGCTTAACAGCTGTTCCCGGGAGGGAAGCCAACCCAGGTCAGGGTGTGGTGAGCCTCCAACCCCTCCAGGAACAAAGTTTCATTTAATCCTCATTCCAGCCTTGTTTACAGAGAAGGAAACGGAAATGCACGCTAAATAAGGATCAGAACGAGGTCAAGGTCGCCCAGCTGGTGTAGACCAGAGCTGGCTTGAATCTTGGTAGACCCTGTGACCTCCAGCACGGGTTTCCCTTGGGGACTGACGGTCGCTCACAGCCAGTCCCTCCCCAGGAACTGCCCTGCCTGAACGAAGGTGCCAAGGACAGAGCTGGTCCCCTCTTAGGGCCAGATTCAGATCAGCTGTGTTGCCTTGAGAATGAGGAACTGGGGTGCAAAACCCTTCTTTTGCCTCAATACAGGCCACACTGACTTCAGTCCTCCTGTGGAATGGAGAGTGGGTTTGTTGTTACTGTTGGGTGTGGGTTTTTATTTGTTTTTTTTTTTTTGTTTGTTTTGTTTTGTTTGTTTGTTTGTTTGTTTATACAGTCTCATACTGAAACCAGACTAGGATCAAATTCACATTAATCTTCCTGCATCAGCCTCCGGAGAACTGGGATTGAGCCACCACACTGCTAAAGCCAAAACGTTTGTCATAATTCTCTCTTCTCTCTCTCTCTCTCTCTCTCTCTCTCTCTCTCTCTCTCTCTCAATATGGAATGAGATAGGCCTTTAATCCCAGCAGAGGCAGATGAATCTCTGTGAGTTCCAGGCCAGCCAAGACTCCATAGCTGTTATGAATTTGCATGAGTGGGAGACCCAGCTGGCTGGGCCAGGGCATCCCACTCCTGAGGGAAAACATGCTGGGCAGATGGGGGGGGGGGGGGGAGGCGTGGAAAGTCATTCACACCCAGGCGCTGCATCCATGTGGAGAGTTTATTATAATAGATGAATAGAAAGATAGGAAAGGAGGAGACAGGAAGAAAAAGAAAGGAGAGAAAACGGAGGTGTGTATATGAGGCGTGAAAACCAGGAACTTGCTGGTTAAGCTGTTAGGCTTTTGAGCAGCAGTTCAGCTGAGATCCATTTGGATGAGGACTCAGAAGCTTCCAGTCTGCGGAAACAGGATCAGCTGAGGAACTGGCAAAGTGAGGAAGCTGTGGCTTGTTCTGCTTCTCTGATCTTCCAGCATTCATCCCAATACCTGGCTCTGGGTTTGTTTTTATTAACAAGACCTTTTAACAATTCATGCTACACATAAGTAGATAAATAACTAACTAAATCAGTAAAATCCAGCCCAGGGCGGGAGAAATGGCTAAGTGGTCACTTATTGCTCTTGCACAGAACACAAATTCGGTTCTCAGTACCCATATGACAGCCAACAACCATTATTCTGGTTCCAGGGGATCCAGTGCCCTCTTCTGGCTTCCAGGGACATTACATGCATATGGTGCACATACATTCTAGCAGGTACCTACTCATACACATAGGATAAAAATAAACCTTTAAAAATAATTCTAGCCCAGAAGAGAGTTTCAGTGGTTAAGATCCTGTACTGCTCTTGCAAGAGGACCATTATTGGGTGGCTCAGAACTGCCTGTAATTTGAGCTCCAGGAGCCTGATGCCTCTGGCTTCTATGGGCACTTGCACTCAGATGCACATAACTACCCAAACACAATTAAACACAATTTTTAATATTAAAAAGAGAAAGAACTCTATCCAGGTGGTCTTGGGGCATGCCTTTAATCCTAGCACTTGGGAGGCAGAGTCCAAGGCCAGCCTGGTCTATAGAATGAGTTCTAGGACAGCCAGGGCTACACAGAGAAACCCTGACTCAGAAAAAAATAAAAAAAGAATTCCATCCAGGTTAACAATATTTAGTATGAGGGTTACCACCACATAACATTTCTTCTATATAGAAATAACTTCAGATATGAATGTAAAATAGCAATAAACCTGGCTTAAGGCCAGTGTATGACCTCAGGTAGGGCCTCACTCCTCTCAGAATTTTTTTCTGGGAATCCCACACACAAAACATATTATATCATATCATATTATATCATATCATATCATGCTGACCTGAGTTCCATCACCTGGACTGACATGGTGGAAGCAGAGAATCAACTCCTTCAAGTTGACCCCTGACCTCCTCATGCATGTGCAGAGATACATGAGAAAACATACACAATCAATCAATCGTTTTAAAAATACTATAAGCTAATTCACAGTAATGCATCCTAACTTCTGGCTTTCCTATGTCTAGTGTTTTATGTAATCAAGTGTAGGGTTGGGGATTTAGCTCAGAGGTAGAGCGCTTGCCTAGTAAGCACAAGGCCCTGGGTTCGGTCCTCAGCTCCGGGGGGGGGGGGGGGAATCAAATGTAATCCTGCCTGGCATGACTCTGGAACCAACTATTGTGAAGACCACTGTGGCTCTGCCCTTTGCCCTAAGTGCCTCTCTTTCTACTAACCCCGTGTGGTGGTTTGAATATGAATGGCCCTGTAGACTCCTGTGTTTGAACACTAGGTCCATAGGGAGTGGTACTATTAGGAGGTGTGGCCCTGTTGGAAGAAGTGTGTTACTGGGGGGTGGGCTTTGAGGTCTTATATGATCAAACTCAGCCCAGTTGGCACACAGTCTCCTTCTGCTGCCTGCACATCCAGATGTGGAACTCTCAGCTCCTTCTCCAGCACCATGTCTGCCTGCATGCTGCCATGCTTCTCGGCATGTTGATAATGGACTAAATCTCTGAAACTGTAAGCCAGCCCCAATTAAATGTTTTTCTTTATAAGAGCTGATGTGGGGGCCGGGCGGTGGTGGCGCATGCCTTTAATCCGAGCACTCGGGAGGCAGAGGCAGGCGGATCTCTGTGAGTTCTAGGCCAGCCTGGCTACCAAGTGAGTTCCAAGAAAGGCGCAAAGCTACACAAAGAAACCCTGTCTCAAAAAACCAAAAAAAAAAAAAAAAAAAAAAAAAAAAAAAAGAGCTGCTGTGGTCATGGTGTCTCTTCACAGCAATAGAAACCCTAGACACCCCTGTGTCGTAGAATATTTTAAGGTGTATTACTTTTGTTTATGTTGCATTTGTTTAACTCTGTGAAGCTGTGTTAACTGTGTTGTGGGTAGCTGTTTGAGCCATGCCCTGAAGCACCACCCCTAGTGAGGTAGCTAGATAGCTGCTTACTCTGCCCGTGACCATGAGGTACTGCCTCTGGAGCATGGCCACGGGACCCTTAAGACCTGGGATGCAGGCACGCTGGGCCTCTTGGCTACCTCTTGGCTCTGGATGCTGAGATCTTGGACCAAGCTGTTCAGCATGGGACATAGGTCAGCTTCCCGGAACCTACAATAACTCTTCTGTGGTTGTGAGTTTACCCCCAAATAAATTCCTTGGATCATTAAATAGACTCTGTGATTTATCCATTATTACTGGCTGTGTAAAACACCTGTTGATCTATAAAAACTGGCCAATAGCAAGGCAGGAGAAAGGATAGGCGGAGCTGCAGGCAGAGAATATATAGAAGGAAAAACTGGAGGAGAGAGAGATCTAGTAGCCAGAGAGGAGGATTCAGAGACCAGCTACCCAGCTACCCAGCTACACAGCCAGCCATGGGATAAGATAGTCAGCACAATTCAAGTTAAGGAAAGCTGCTAGAAACTAAGCAAGCTAAGGTCAGGCATTCATAATTAAGAAAAGCCTCTGCGTGTGATTTATTTGGGAGCTGGGTGGGGGGGGGGGGGCAAGACCAAGACCAACCAACAACAATACCTCTGTTCTTAAATCTGTTTAAATGTCTTATAAAGAGGCTGCAGAGAGCACTATTGTAATAGCCAGAACTGGAAACAACCTAGATGCCGTCAACTGAAGATGCATTAAGAAATGTGGTACATATAACAATGGAGTACTACTCAGCAGAGAAAAACAATGACAGCATGAAATTTGCAGGCAAATGGATGGAACTAGAAAATATCATCCTGAGTGAGGTAACCCAAACCCAGAAGGACAAACATGGTATGCACTCACTCATAAGTGGATACTAGGTATAAAGCAAAGGACAATCAGACTGCAACCCACAGAACCAGGGAGGCTACATAGCAGGGGGGACCCTAGGATGACTGTGGCTTATAATAAGTTTTGTTTTACTCAATCACTGGGCAAGCCTCAGTGAAACATTTCACTATTAAGATAAGAATTTATACTGTATCAAGCTGATAATAGAAAATTTAAAAAAAGAGCCTGCAGAGATAGTTCAGTGGTTAATAACAGTATGTATACTGTTCTTGCAGCAGACCAGAGTTCAATACCTACACACAACTCACAACAGCCTGTAACCTCCAGGAGATCTGATGCCTCTCTGGCTTCTGAGGGCCACTGCATGCATGTGCACCTACCCTGTAAGGTATAGTGGCATGCACCTTGAATCCCAGCACTCAGGAGGCAGAGGCACATAGATCTCTGTGACTTCCAGGCCAGCCAGGGATACACAGTGAGACCCTGTCTCAAAAAACAAATAGGCCAGGAGGTGGTGGCACACGCCTTTAATCCTAGCACTCGGGAGGCAGAGCCAGGCGGATCTCTGTGAGTTCCAGGCTAGCCTGGTCTACAGAGTGAGTTCCAGGACAGGCTCCAAAGCTACACAGAGAAACCCTGTCTTGGAAAAACAAAACAAAAAACAAACAAACAAACAAATGCAAATACGGGCCTCCAGCTCTAGCTCCGTTGGCAGAGTGCTGCCGAGAATACACACAGTCCTGGGTTTAAACTCCGTACCCCATAAAACCAGACATGACGGCCTATGCTTATAATTCCAGCACTTGAGGCAGGAGGATCAGAAATTCAAGGTTATCCTCCAATACATAGCAAGTTTGAGGACAGCGTGGGCTACATGAGACCCCATTTCAAATAAAAATAAAAAAAAAAAACAAAACAAAAACAAAACTTCAGCTCTGCTTCATGCTGGCTCTGCCTCAAATTCTTTCCTGCTGTGAAATCAAGGATTGGGCTTCCATAGTAGAGGTCCACAGTCAGCTAGCGGGACGCTGTCTCCATTCCCCCACTGCCACTGACAGGGACGGAATACAAGCAGTAAGTGGTAACTCTTTTATCATCATTATTATGTTGTTGCTATTATTATTTTTTTTTTTTTTTGAGAAAGGGTCTCATTATGCAGCCTTTGGTTGGCCTGGAACTCACTTTGTAGACCAGGCTGACCTCCAACTCATAGAGATCCACCTGCCTCTGCCTCCCCAGTGCTGAGATTAAAGGTGTGCACCACCTCACCTGGCTTTCTTTTGTTTGTTTTGAGACAGTCTTGTATCTCCATGCTCGCTATATAGCTGAGGATGGCCTTGAACTCCTGATCCTCCTGCTTCTACATTTGAAGATAAAATTTTTAAAATGGAAGGAAGAACTATCTATCCCCTTACTGATAAAGACACTTGTACACTCCCAAAGCCGCCTCCTCTCCACAGCTGTCTGAAGGTCTCATTGCTGAGCCTTCCTGCTTTCTGACTCTTCAGGGTAGCTTTCCCTCTTCCCAGCTGCCTCCCTCCTCCAGGCAGCTGCCTCGTTCCCAGCCTTGACTGTCCTGCTGTATATTTCCCTTGACTCTAATAACTTGTGAGTTCTTCTCTATGTCCTTTTTAAAATTATTTTATCTATGGAACTAAGAACCTACAAAGGGAACCTGGTGTTTCCTGGTGACAAGTGTATCCTCACACAGCAGTTGTTAGTCAATACTTGTGAAGTGTACAGCATTTATTGCCACTGAGGATAGCTGGGGGGTGGCTGAAGAGCAAACCTAATTAGTCTTAACAATAAAAACCCAGAGTCGGATATCAAGGGTGAGAGCTAAAAGATCGGAGAAGCAGAGCAGCAGCCACTAGGAACTTCCTACCTCTATGAGATCTCAGACCGGATGGGGGAGATCCTGTCTCCGCCTCCCTAGTCCTGGGATCAAAGTCTCGAGCCTCCTATGTGCTGGGATCACAGGCGTGAACCACCACCGCCTCCAGCTCTGTTTCTCTTTTAGACTGATTCAATCTCGGGTAGCCTTGAACTCCTGATCTTCTTGCTTCCTCCTCCCAAGTGCTGGAGTTACAGGTGTGTGCCACCACTGCCTGGCCTCTATGGTAAACTAGTGGCTAGCTCTGATCTCCAGGCAAGCTTTATTTGTCAGAACACAAACAAAATATTATTCAGCAGGTGGCTGCATGTGATTTATATCCACATAAGGACAGGAGGGAAGAAAGGTCCCCTGGCCTGTCCCTGGAAAGGAACCAGGTCGCTGTGGAGAGATGAGGACCGAGAAGCATAGCCTAACTTCTGGCTCCAAGGAGTCCAGGCCCAGGTTGAAGACAATTCTTATCAGCTGCCGCCCATTTCCCATGGTCCCCTAGGCCAGGATCTGGGCTGCAGGGACATCTGCTACTGTTTGTTTTTCCCTTTCCCTTGATGTCACCCCCATCACCCCACCCTGGGACTCCCTGGAAGAGTGCTCACCTCACCTCAGGACTCCATTTAGGCAGTTCTTGTTGACCCAGGGAGGGAGAAGGGAGGGGAGGGGAGGCCAGAGACTGGAGTCCTGGCTTAAAGGCTCATTACTAAGCACAGCCTGGACCTTGCTGAGACCCTGAGGTCAAAGTGGAGAAAAAAAAAAAAAAAGGGGTCAAGGGCAAACGTCCGCGTGCTAAGAAAAACACCAGGGGACCAGTTGTTGGGGTGAACCCGAGCTGTGAAGAGAAATATGACTCTCACCTTCGGGTCACACCGAGGCTAATAACCATGACTGGAAATTCCTGTTGGGAGCAGGAATTTCTTATTGAGATAGTCACCGTTGAACCTGGAACAGTTTCAGACTCGAGGGTCTTGGCTAGGAGAAGCCTTCTGCAGAAGGGGCCTTTGAGCAGATCAGGAAGGGGAGCTCTTTTCCCGGGCGGTGACAGCCTCCAGCTTGGCCAGGGTTTCTGCTTCTCCAGCACCTTGTAACAAAGACTACCTGGGCAAAAGCACGTATCCAGAATGGCGCTGACACCCCAACCCCCCATCACCCCGCTTCTCCTACTTCCCCTAAGCTATTGCTGGCCCAGACTGCTGGAGTTGACATGCACATAAATCCAGGGGGGTTTCTTTTGTTGTTGTTGTTGTTGTTTTTCAAGACAAGATTTTTCTGTGTAGTCCTGGCTGTCCTGAAACTCATTCTGCGGACCAGGCTGGCCTCGAACTCAGATCCACAAGCCTCTACCTCCGAGTGCTGGGATTAAAGGTGTGTGCCACCACTGCCCCGTGTAAATCCAAGGTTTGAATAGTACTCCATTCTCTTGTCCCAGAAGGGGCTTCTGGTCGATGTGGAAGAGCTTTCTTGTCATATCCCTGGCCTGATCAAGGCAGTCCTCAATGGTGGTTTTGGCAATTTAGCATTGACTGGGTCCTGTCAACATCCTGTCAAGGAAATGGAGGGACTTATGAGCCTTCACCCTCCCTGAAGACCTATAAGCAGTTAAGGCAGGTCCTCTGGTCTGAAGGTGACCAAGATCTGCAGTGGAAGGAAAGAACCAGTTCCCACAAATTGTCCTCTGATCTACACGCACGCACGCACGCACGCACGCCATGGCACACAGGCACCATCCCCATGAACACACAATAAATAGGTAAATGTAACATAAAGAGGAAAAAACAAATTTAAGAAGTGCATCTCGTATAGTGCAGCAGCTGGTTCTCCCACTCACTTGGTAGCTGAGGCTAACCCTTCTGCCCCACCGCACCAAGTACTGAGATTGCAGGCATGTGACGCCATGCCCATCTTTTTAATGTTATGTGTATTGGTGTGTTGTCTGTCTGTGTGCCTGTGTGTACCACCTGCATGTAGGGCCTGCGGAGACCAGAAGACAGAGTCAGCAGCGGTGATCATTTCCCCCCTGGTTTTTCAAGACAGGAACCTGTCCTGAATCTCACTCTGTAGACCAGGCTGACGTCGAACTCGAACTCTCAGAGATCCGCCTGACTCTGCCTCTCGAGTGCTGGGATTAAAGGCGTGCGCCACCACCGCCCGGCTTGTTTGTTTGTTGGTTGGTTGGTTGGTTGTCAGTGCTTTACTGACATCGTCAGCCTGATTTTCTTTGTTTTGTTTTGTTTTTTTGAGACAGGGTTTCTCTGTGTAGCTTTTTGAGCCTTTCCTGGATCTCGCTCTGTAGCCCAGGCTGGCCTCAAACTCACAGAGATCCGCCTGGCTCTGCCTCCCGAGTGCTGGAATTAAAGGCGTGCGCCACCACCGCCCAGCTTTGTTTGACTTCTTATCTGTTGTTTTCTTGGGAACTAGGGATGAGGTCCTGTGGATCTTCTTCCACATCCTCCTTACTTGCTTCGATTGGGATTTTTGGCAGCAGTGTGGGGCCTGTACTTCCCATCTGACACAAACCTTTTTTTTTTTTTTCTGGGTGATAACTATTGGCCCATCTTCTGTTTGGCTCTCAGAGTACATGCTGCTGATAACCCGCATCCTATCTAACCCAGCAGGTTATCTAGACATGGATTTCTTCCCCCCTGAAGGCATCCTAGAGGCCTCCAGCCTCCCAGTCCACACTCTGTCTTCCTGCTTGCTGTGTTTGGATTTATTTACTCCTTCATTCTCAGGAAATATGTCACACAGTCGTCACCAGGAAAAGACTGCCTGTGAGATACTAGTTTGAGACCTTACATTTTCCCATAAAAAGTCTTTAGTTTACTTTTACACTTGTATGTACTTTGGCTGTGTGCCGATCAGAAGCCACACACACCTGAAACCCCATTTGGGAAACAGAAACAGCACATCGGGAGTCGAAGGCTATCTCCTGCTATGTAGCAGTTTGAGACCAGCCTGGGCTACATAAGATCTCACCTTGGGTGGGTTGAGTGGCAGGGAGCTGGAAAGTTAAGAATACCTGCTGCTCTTCCAGAAGACCAGGGTTAGTTCCCAGCACCCAGATCGGGTAGCTCACAACCATCTGTAACTCCAGTTTCGGGGGACCCAGCACCCTCTTCTGGTCTCTGTGGGCACCTACATGAATGTGGAGCACATACGTACACTCAAGTACACACACACTCATACACATAAAATAAAACTAATAGGCCAGGTGCAGTGGTACGTGATCTTAATGCCTGCTCTTGGAGGCAGAGTCTAGTGGGTCTCTGGGAGTTTGGGGTATGCCTGGAATAACAAATTCCAGGTAAGCGAGGGCTCTATAGTGAGACCTTGTCTCACTACAGACACACACACACACACACACACACACACACACACACACACACACGTTTTAAAAAAAGTCTCACATAATGACAAAGAACTCTGAAGCTATTCATTCAGGGATGGGGTGGGGTGTGTATGCATGTGTGCTATGTAGCCTGTACACTATGTAGCATGCATGGAAGTCAGAAGACAACTTCCACGCATGGGTCCTAGGGACTGAACTCAGCTTTGGTGGCAGGTGCCCTCACCCTCTGAGCCATCTCTCCAGTCCCCAAACGTCAGTCTGGCTTTACATAATAGCTCCCAGTGCTTCAGTTAAAGTCATTCCAGTTCCTGTGCCTCTGTCCGCCCATTATCCATCATTACTCTGAGATTTCACAATTCTGTGCCTTAAGACACAAAAGTCCTTTCAATCTAAAAATATATAGCCTTCCTTTAAAAAAACATCTGCTTGGATTATTATTCTCTATAATATGACTTCTGCTTTCCATTCCCTACCCCCCCCCCTCTCTCTGAGAGTGTCTCACTATGCAGCCCAGGCTGGGAGCCAGCTCGAGTGGCCTTGCCACTTCAGCCTCCTGGGTGTTGAGATTACAGGTCTGAGTTGCCGTATCTGTATTCTATTCTCTTTAATTGTGTGTGTGTGTGTGTGTGTGTGTGTGTGTGTGTGTGTGTTCATGTGTCTGTATAAGCACATGCACATGCCCATGGAGGTCAGAAGAGTGTATCAGATTCCCTGCAGCTGAAGTTACAGGCTGGAAGTTGTGGGCAGCTCAGTGTGGGTGCTGAGAACTGAACTCGGTCCTCTGCAAGAGCAGTATTTGCTCATAACAGCATAAGAGCTAAGCTGTCTCTCAAGCCCTTCCTATTCTCTCTTAATAGAACTCTATTTGCTCAATTGCAGAACCTCAAAATTTACCCCTGATTTGCATATCATCTTTCTTCACTTTGTGCTTTGTTTGTTTTTTGTTTTTTTTTTAAGATTATTTATTTATTATATATACACTGATCTCATTACAGATGGCTGTGAGCCACCATGTGGTTGCTGGGAATTGAACTCAGGACCTCTGGAAGAGCAGCCAGTGCTCTTAACCTCTGAGTTATTTTTTCAGCCCCTGGTTTTTGCTTTTTGAAACCATGTCTCACATAGGCCCAGTCGGGCCTGCAACTTCCTAGAGTTGAAGTTGGCTTTGAACTCCTGAACCCACTGCCTCCGGCTCCAGAAAGCTAGAATTATAGGGTCGCTCCACCCTGCCCCATGTCCACTCTGTTCTGATCTCCCCACCACCACAGTATTTCTCTCTACTTGGCTCAACATTTTAGTTTCCACTATGTCAGCTCAACCTTCCAAGAATTCCTTGAATATTCATTTAAAAAGTGATAGCCTTGGAGATCCACGTTCAGGGAAGGAGAACATGCTGACTCCATTCTCCCTTCTGTTCTGCTTATCTCAGTGGAGGACTGCTGCCTTGCTTAAGGGCGGGCACAGCTGCCCACGGAGAGCCCAACAACGGACCAACCCAGGGATAAACACACGTGGCCACCTAGGATCCGCTGGCGCCACTTTGGGTCCATGCCTCCTCCCTCACACCCTGTGGGGTTGGTTGGCCACAGCCTCCCCAGCCTCCAGCACAGTTCCGCTCCCCCTCAATCTGCTCCCGCCTCTTCCTTTGCTATCCAAATTTGGTTTGAGCATCTGCTTTGCTTCTGCGGAGCACCGCCCGTGACCATGCTACTCTTGGTCTCTGTGAGCTCTGCAATCTACTTTTATCCCTCGGAGCATGTTTATACTGGACTTCGTTCCTTAAGCTTTCTGGTGGGGTCTTTGTTGTCTGTCTTCCCTTAGTGCCCCAACTTTTTTTTTTTTTTTTCAGCTGAGACAGGGTCCAATGACGCCTGATTCTCCTACCTCTGCCTCCAAAGTGCTATATTTATAGGTGAGCGCCACCACACCTGCTTTATTCAGAGCTGGGGATAGAACCGGGAACCTTGTCATGCTAGGCAAGCACTCTACCAATTGAGTTACATCCCAAGCTGTCCCTTGTATGTATGTATGTATGTATGTATGTATGTATGTATGTATTTATCTATTTATTTATTTATCTTTCTTTTTGGTTTTTCTTTTTCTTTCTTTCTTTTTTTTTTTTTGGTTTTGTTTTTCGAGACAGGGTTTCTCTGTGTAGCTTTGCGCCTTTCCTGGGACTCACTTGGTAGCCCAGGCTGGCCTCGAACTCACAGAGATCCGCCTGCCTCTGCCTCCCGAGTGCTGGGATTAAAGGCGTGCGCCACCACCGCCCGGCTGTTTTATTTATCCACTTGTCAATTATGTGTATGTATGAGTGTGCCCGTGTGTGGGTATGTGTGTGTGAGTGCAAATGCCCTTGGCGGCTAGCAGAGGAGTCAGATCCCCTGGAGCTGGAGTTCTAGGCAGTTATGTGTGGGTGCTGGGAACAGAACTCTGCTCCTCCGCAAGAGCAGCAAGGTCAGAGGCTAGAGAGAGGCTTGGTAGCTGACAGCGGAACGCTCTAGCAGAGGAAGAGATTTGATTCCCAGCACTCATTTGGTGGTTTATCACCGCCCATAATTCCAGTTTCAGATGCTTTCTTCTGATCTCGGGCACATACATATGTGCAGCAAAGCATCCATACACATAAAATAAATAAATTTAAGGGGAAAAAAAGGAGCCGTCAGCACTTTTAACCACTAAGCCATCTCCCAGCCCCACAAGTCACACAATTTTAAGCCCAGTTTCCAAAATTACTTTGGGCCTCTTGTGGTTGGTTCTACCTTTTCACTAAAAATAATTGTCTGACCAGAGTGTGTGGACACGGTTCAAACTCAAGCCCCAGCCTGGGGCCCTCTGAGGAAACACCAGTGCCCACACAGGGAAGGCCGCCTTCTCTCCCCCTCCCTCCCCTCCCCTTCCCTTCCCCTTCCTCCCTCTCCTTCCCCCGTGGAACAAATAGGAAGGTCCCAGAGGCCTGTGGTCTTGGGGCCGTCATCCACGCCTCTGATTTCTTCAGACCTTTTCTGAGAACGCAGTCATTGCAACACCGTCCCCTGCACAAGAAAGAGCCGTGCTGCGGTGTGAGGTTTGGGGGCCGCAAACTCCATCTAGGTCAGCAGTTAGGTTCCACAGCACCGTTCCCAAATCTAGCTCCTTGCACCTCAAGCGCTGACCGATTTCACCCTCTCGGCAGGGAATCTTGTGAAGCTTAGAAAACAAGGCCCCTCTGTGGGTGATTAAGGCACAACACTGGCGGCTAAACCACCGGCTGACTCGTGTCTCAGCCCAGAATATTACATTCTGCACAGAGCTCAGGGTACTTGAGGACAGCAGCACTCAGACCTTGCCTTGAGACATGTGTATATATCAGGACAAGGGGAGGTCTGGCTTTGTGGTTCAGGTGCCCCGACCACTTCGGTTTCTCTCCTTTCATACTCTGACGCCGACGTGAGCCAAACCCTTCATTCTTGACTCTCTTTCCGAGATGGTTGTAAGAATGAATGGGTTATGATCTGCCAGTTAGCCTTTCAGAAGGGACAGCCAGAGAGCCAAGTTCTCCCAGGGCTGCCTTCGAAAGTGTTTCCCTAGGTTTAGCTCTCCGGCTACGGCTGGCTGCCAAGAGGATGATAACACCTGTTCAGAGAACAGACCTTCTCAGTGCACTCTACGGACTGTGCAAGGGGCAATAAGCGGGGCTTTATAAGCACACACAAAGCCATGAAAAAGTGCGGGGCGGCTACCCACCAACCCTACAGTTCCCCAGAGTTTTCTTGAGTGAGAGTAGCAGAAATATTAGATAGAAGGATTTAGATTGTGGAGATAAACAGATAGAAAATAAAGAACAGTCTCAAGAGAGCCTGGCACCTATTCCAACGAGCCCCGACTGTCTCTGCCCTATGGTATTTATAGAAATGCCAAGAGGTGGAGTAAAAGACCTCCCCCCAGCACGGGGGGGGGGGGGATTGAACTCAGGCCCATGATCCAATCATCCTCTCTATGAGGACCTGCTGGGTAAACCATGAGGAACCTGAAAATGGAATCCCACAGAAAAGATGGAGAAGAAATAGTTACCTGGAGAAGAAATAGGTCATCGGCATAAGAACTGTCACCACACAGTAGGCAGACATGAGTATACATTCAGCGTCATGGGGGAACTTGAGGAGTATACCATGCTGTGTCTATGTGGCAAAGGGAAATACTATCAGTATTCTTCCTGTGAGCCCTGACACATGACTGTTATCTAAGACTCTTACCATTCTTTATAACTACGTTGGGTTGGTTTACAAAACAGCAAGCCCAATGGATTGTCTAATTATAAAGAAAAGAAAAGAAAAGAAAAGAAAAGAAAAGAAAAGAAAAGGAAAGGAAAAGAAAAGAAAAGAAAAAGAAAGACTGAATGGTCACACAGCAGATGGACGGTCCAGCTGTCTACCTAGACACTGCCTTACAGAAGAAGCGTTCACCCCAGTCCAGATGCTGGTTCCAGGGTGACACTGGTTAAAGCCCCAGAGACTGAATCATGTGAAAATTCAAAACCAACTCAGCAAATATTTATCTGAGGGCCTGCTGCTCTCCAAGGTTTTGAAATGCAGTTGTGATAACAGGAGTTATTGCCTCCTGAGGGCTCTCTGATGAGAGCAGGAAAACCAACGTTCTAGTGAATGGTGGGTTTTGTTTCCTTTTGGTTTTGCCCCCTGACACCTGTTTAGCCTTCTCCTGGTCAGAATATCTGGAGCTCAAGTCTCCATTGTGTGCCTTCATTGGAACCAAACATCCTTCCAGCTAACAGCAATATAGAGATGGCACATGACCTCTGCAAGCCAGAGCTATGAATGAGCATTCTGCTGATAGCCACAGGAACTGTGGGTTGAGATTGCTCAGTGGTTAGAGCACTTGTCAGTCTTGCAGAGGACCTAGGTTTGTCTCCTAGCACCCACATAATCCATCCATAATTCCAGTTTCTGGAGACCCATTACCCTCCTTTGGCCTCTACAGGCACCAGACACATACAGGTACACAGACACACTCTGCAAACAAAACAATCACACACATTAAGTAAGTCTAAATTTTCTTTTTTATAGATACAGGGACTAGGAGTTTCTCACGAAGGTTGCTCCCAATAATTTGTTAGTTAGATGGAGTTTTCTACTATTTGTGACTAAAGGTCCATGGAGTGGTTGGGAAATGTCCACCCCTAAATCTACACTCACCCAGAACTTTAAAATGTGATGGGCTTTGAAAAACTAAGGCCTTTGCGGCTATGATTAGTCACTGCTCTTTAGATTAAGTAACCTGGGCAAGAGATTAGGCCCTAAATCTACAAGTCCTTATGAGGAGAGAACAGGGGCACGAGGATGCAGCAGCGACCTTGGGAGAGGGAGAGGGAGAGGGAGAGGGAGAGGGAGAGGGAGAGGGAGAGGGAGAGGCTGGCCTTCTGTTGTCACAGCTGAGGAACCCAGGGCCACATACAACCAGGAAGGGACAAGGAAGGTCTGCTCTTAGAGCCTTCAGAGGGCTCGTGAGCTCTGCTGACTCCTCCACTTCCAACTCCTCAGCTCTAAAACTGAGTGGGCCAGGTGTGGGCCACGCCTCTAATCCCAGTACTCAGAGGCAGAGGCAGGCTAATCAATGTGAGTTCAGAGACCAGTGGTCTCGCTGGTCTACCTAGCAAATTCCAGGTCAGCCATGGCTCTTCATGAGATCCTGTTTCTGAATAAATGAATAAATAAATAAATAAATAAATAAGAGAATCTGTGAGGGCAAAGTTTTAAACCACCCAATTTATGAACCTCTGTCATGGCAGACCAAATGTGTGTGAAGAAGTCCTGGGCTGGGCACGGCAGCACATGTCTGCCATGTCTGTACTTAGAAGGGTAAGGTAAGGGTGTTGAGTGTGGGGCCACATAGCAAACCCTGGGTCAGGCAGAACGACACAGCAAGACCCTGTCCTGAATAAACAAACAGATGGCTTTGTCTGAGCTTCAGAGCAGAGAGTCAGGAGAATGTAGAGACTAGTTCAACTAGTCCAACACCAGGACTTCACTCAGCAGGGCCAGGAGCTCCATTTGGTAGAAACTGAGAACCCTTGTCCCAGATTATTCTTTAACTTGGTTCATAGTGACCTTTACCCAGCGGAGTTTGCATATTTTACACAATCAAATGTATCAATGCTCTTATGGCTTATGGTTTTTACATTTAAAAAAATCCTATTTCCTTGTTTTTAAATCTAGTACTCCACATCCGGGAATAGGGACTCTCTCTTTAGAATTTATCTGTGCTCTCCTCCTGCTCCATCTCCTCCCCTTCAGTGTCCCCTGGCCTCCCAATAGCACCCGTAAACTCCAGCACCACACCCTGAGCTTTCTGTCCTGAATCTTCTAGTAACTCTGCAAGGTAAGTGGTATCCTGCCCATTTTTCAGATGAGGAAACTGTGACCTGGAGAAGCTGTATAATTACCCGTGTGAAGTATGGCATGGCTCCCAAATGCAGGAAGGAGACATGTTTGTGTCCACTCCAGCCAGAGGAACCTTCACACCTCACAGTGCTCTTCTGGTGGCTAAAATATTGTCACCCCCACTTGACTCTCATAGGATAAATTAGTACTCATAGGATAAATAACCAAATAGGCACACGCCTTTAATCCCAGCACTCGGGAGGCAGAGGCAGGTGGATCTCTGTGAGTTTGAGGACAGCCTGGTGTACAGAGTGAGTTCCAGGATAGGCTCCAAAGCTACACAGATGAAACCCTGTCTCAAAACAAAACAAAACAAAAAACCCGCAATAACTTTATTGTTCTGCTTTGTAGTTTAGTTATAAAATATAACTTTATTAATAGCATGGGGGAAGCAATTATGAAAATCTAATTCTGTTCCAGGGATCAAAGTTCTGAGATGGGTGCCACCCAGTGGTTCCTGGTCACATCTGTACCCACTTCCTGCTCTCTCCAAGGGGCATGATGGCCTCCAGTGGCCAGTTGGTTTTGTCCTTACCACAGGAAAACACTCAAGAGTTTGAGCTTTGCCTCATCTAGATCCTTTTTCCCAAGGGGGAGCTGAGCCTTGCTTACTCGGTGTAGACAATGGCGAGTGGGTCTTTTACTTTTATATGAGAAGAAATACAAAGGGCATAGCTTATGTACCAGAAATGCATCTTCTTACAGTGCTGGAGTCTGGAAATCTAAGACCACAAGTCAACAGACCCTCTTCTTCCGAAGCCTCCCCTTGCCTTCACAGACAGCCATCTTGTATCTTCTCATCAGTATGCATAACTGAACACAGTGGATTCAATTCTTGGTGAAGGCCAAGCCAACAGAGGCATGGCCAAGAAGCATGGAGACACATTTATTACCTGAAGCTCTTCGAAGGCAGGCACATCCCTGAGCATGCTCAGTTTAAGAGGAACATTGCTGAACACACTCAGTTTAGGATTATAGTTCAAGCAAAGAGGAAGGGCCGTGCACAGAATAATGTCATGGGACACGTTTAAAGGTTAAAATGGTGTGGGTTAGAGAGATGGCTTAGCAATAGGTGCTGTGGATATCACTCTATGTAAATAAAACACTGATGGCCAGTGACAGGCAGGAAGTATAGTGGAAAAAGAGAGAGAATTGGGAAACAGGAAGAAGAAAGAGAGACTGCAGCCACGCCAGACAAGCAGCATGTAGAGACTCTGGTAAGCCACCAGCCATGTGGCAAGGTATAGATTTATAGAAATGGGTTAATTTAAGATAAAAGAGCAGTTAGCAAGAAGCCTGCCACGGCCATACAGTTTATAAGTGATATAAGCATCTGAGTGATTATTTTATAAGTGGATTGTGGAACTGTGGGGCTTGGGGAACCTGGAGAGAAGCCCTCCAGCAACAAATAGGAGCATTTCACTGCTCTTCTGGAGGATCTGAGTTCAGTTCCCAGACCCCACAGCAGGTGGCTTACAACTGTCACACCTGTAACTCCTGCTCCCAGAGAACCAACTCTTCAGGTACCTGTGTTCACATGTACAAACCCATACACACAATTAAAAATAATGAAAATAAGGCTGGGCAGTGATGGCGAAAGCCTTTAATCTCAGCACTCGGGAGGCAGAGACAGGTGGATCTCTGTGAGTTCGAGGTCAGCCTGGTCTACAGAGTGAGTTCCAGGATAGGCTCCAAAGCTACACAGATGAAACCCTGTCTGGGGGGGGGTGAGAAAGAAAAGAAAAGAAGCCAGGCATAGTCGTTAGTGGTGTATACCTTTGATCCCAGCACTTGGGAGGAAAGGCACATGGATCTCTATGAGTTCAAGGCCAGCCTGGTCTACACAGTGGATTCCAGGCCAGTTTGTGTATTCCTTGAGCCTATTAAAATAAAAAGGCTTTTGTTTGTTTGTTTGTTTGTTTTTGTTTTCTCCAGACCTGACGTTACTCTCCTCCAGTGTCTATATCCACTTTTGGACTCGCTCAGAGGGACAAGCGTCACTGAATCTATCCTTACTCCCAGACGTTTGTTGTCATGAAAATGTTCAAACATTGAGATGTTGAAGCTGGATGTGGCTGTACACGCCTGTAATCCCAGCACTTGGAAGGTGGAAGCCAGAGGATTAGGTGTCCAAGGCTGTCCTCAGCTACTGAGAGAGCTGGAGGCAGGGCTTGGGACTCCTCAGCCTGCCTAACAGTGTGGGCCAATTCCCTGATGTCCACCTTTCTCTGTGGACATACACCTTACTGCTTCTCTTTCCTCAGAACCCTAACCATACAGAAGCCATGGGGCTCCCTTCACACTCAGTCTTGGCTGAGAAATGAAGGTTCTCAGACTAAGCTTAACCACTTGAGGCAAGAATGGTTCACATCCCATGACATCAGAGAGACAATAATGTCCTGGAGTCCCTTCACAAATGATGCTAAATTGGTCACCTGATCACAAATATTTATTTTATAAAGTTACTTTTTTTTCTCCCCTGATGGAATTTTCCACTCAGGGAAATTTCCAAAACTCAGCTTGGATGGAATTTTGGCACCATGCAAATGTCCTTCCGTTCGGCTCCTTTTCCCCAGCAGCTTCGGTACTCATTAACAATGCTTGCCTGAGTCATTTCTCTCATTGGGTCCCCTCCCAGTAATTCAAACTTCTGAAAGTCCACCCCCCCCCATAAGATGACAGCATAGGACTAGCTTGCCATCTGCAATGAATCCATCCAACAGGATGAAGCCGAAGCTCTCATCCCCAGAAGACTTCCTGTGGCCTACAGAATCTTCTCATCGGTAACGATCAGGCCTGGGGTCCCGGTGCCAAGAGAGTAAACCTGGAGAGCATTTTGGTATTATGGCTGTGACTCTGGGAGGGAAGAGCAGAACCACGTAGGCCGCACCAAGGGCAGCTCAAGGTGACAGGTCTCAGTGGTAGCAGGATCCATGGGAGGAAGTGTCTACTGTGGAGCTCCTGCAAAGAGAGGCCCCACCCTCGTGGAATTCTAGAGCTGGTCCTCCAGGGGATACCTCTGTTTTTCTCCCAAACACCTGGCAGACTGGAGCAGAGTGGGGACTTTGTGAGCAGGTTCATTAGAAAGGTCAAGGAAGGACAAATGAGACCGAGGATGTAGTGTCTGGGGTCACCCCCAATTCCAACCCAGCAGACAGGGGAGGCAAGGCTTCTTGAGGCCAAGGAGGGTCAACAATTCACACACCAAGTAGGATAGACTTGGCATTCTGGAGGCAGAAGCAGGAGGATTGCTCTAAGTTTAAGACCAACGTCCTACATAGAAAGTTTGAAGTCAACTTGGGCTACAAGGCAAGACCCTATCTCAAAATAACAAAAGAAAGCGGGGTATAGTGGTGTACACCTGTAATCCCTGCACTTGAGAGGAAGAGGCAGGATTGTTTCTAGGTCAAGGCCAACCTAGGCTACAGAGTGGAACCCTGACTCAAAAAAAGAAAATAGAACAAACAAAAAGGAATGGGTGGAGCCAGGCATGGTAGCACAGGCCTATAATCCCAGCATAGGCAGGATCAGAAGTTCAAGACCAGCCTTGGCTGCATAGTGAGTTCAAGGTCAGATGGGGATACATGAGACTGCCTCAAACAATAAAATAAAATAAAAATGAAGCTAGGGATGCATCTTGGTCGGCAGAATGCTTGCTTAGCATGAGACCCTGGATTCCAATCCCAGCATAGCATAGAACCAGGAGTAGTGGTGTATGCCGTAATCCCAGCACTCAGAAAGATTAAAAGTTTAAAGCCAGACTGAGCTCCATAAGACTCTGTCTCAACAAACCAAAAGAATGAAAAGGAAAAAAATTGGGCGAGGGGAACGGAGGCTGGAGGTACCCACAGAACCATACACTGTTTTCAGAGGGACCATGAGCCCTTCTAGAAGGAATCCCGTTAACAGCTGGTACGCCGGAAAGCAGGCTTCTGTGTGCAGGTCCCGAAGTAGGGCCGAGGCAGGGCTCCCAGGTGGTTGGCAGTCCCCCACTCCCAGCACAGGGGCCGCTTGGCTGGAGCTTGGAGCCCGGCAGCGCAGCAGGCTGCCGCTTAGGCTCCACGTGACTCCTGCCCCTTCCAGGGCCCTCTTCCGGTGGCTGCCAGCAACTTCTGCAGCGCCTCCGCTTCCCCTTTTCCTTAGCATCTGGGCACCTGGAAGAGATTAGGCTCTGGCAACCCTGCAGGAATCGTTGTGCATTTCCTCTTCAACAAGATTTGGGGGGGGTGGGGGGTGGAGAGGGACTGACGGAATGAGATCAGTTCCAGCACTTTCCCCCAGAGGTCCATGTAAACCCGACAGAGAAGTGTCCATTTATCTCTACACTAGGCTTTCCTGTTTTGAGCCTGACCTGTACTTGGCAGGACTCCGCGCTCCTGTTTCATCACATTGAAGGACCAGGTCAGGCTTAACCCTCTCTCCTCCCCCTCCCAACGGTTCCCTGCCCGGCTCCTGAGGGTAAAGAGACCAGAACAGGGGCGCAGTCCTCTGGGACAGGAGGGATAGCCAAGCCACCTGTGGTCCCGCCCTCTACCCCTACAGTCCTGGTCTCTGCGTTCTCACCCTCCCCCCTTCCCAAGGTGACATTTGGCAGAGGTGGTGCAGGGGGATGCAGCCACCTGCTACAAGCCTCCCCTGGCGTTTTCAGAGGCACGGGCTGTAGGTTACAAATGGGCTGTCAGATCAAGTTCGAACAAACACCTGGCCCAGCCTGATCTGCTCGGGAAATCAATAGGGGGACCCGCCATGAAACGAGAGGTGACTAATGACACTTCCTGGTTGCCCTGCAAAACCGGTGGGGGCAGTGACAAGCTAACTTTCACTTCTGCATGGCTAACTCGTGATTATACCCTGACCACACAGCATAGACGGAACGGTGCCTCTCCCTGAGCTGGAATCCCCAATGTGGCTGTATTTGGAAACAGGTCCTAAAAACCAAAAGCCCAAGAGACTGGAGAGATGGTTTAGCAGTTAAAATGCTTGCTCCTCCTGCAGAGGACCTGAGTTCAGGGTTCCCAGAGCCTGCTCTGGGCAGCTCAGGCTGTCTCTAACTCCAGCTTCATGGGATCTCACCCCCTCTCCTGGCCTCCTAGAACACCTGCACTCACATGTGCACACACACACACACACACACACACACACACACACACACCTATGTTTTTGGTTTTATTGTGGTTTTGTTTATTTGTTTTTGAAAAGGTTTCGAAAGGGTTTCTCTGTGTAGCTGGGATTAAAGGTGTGTGCCACCGTCACCCAGCACAAATAAATATATTTTGTTAATCAAGATCTGGAGAGATGACTCAGTGGTGTTACGAGCATTTGCTACTCTTGCAGAGAACCTGAGTTCAGTTCCCAGCACCTACATGGTGGCTCACAACCATAATCAGTACTCCAGTTCCAGGGGATCTGATGACCTCTTCTGACCTCCCAGGGCACCTGGCATGCAGGCAAAACATAATGAGCTAAGTCCTTGCCCAGTCGACTGTCAGCCAGTCCCCCGCCGGGCACCGAGGCAGGCCGCCGCAACAATCATCATATATATAGTGCGGGCAGCTGGTGGGCTATCGTGCCTTTAATCCAGCACTCAGGAGGCAGAGCCAGGCAGATCTTCCTGGTCGAGTTTTCGAGAGGCCAGCCTGGGCTACAGAGCGAGATCCTGGACAGGCTCCAAAGCTACACAGAGAAACCCTGTCTCGAAAAACCAAAACCAAACAAACAAAAAAAAAAAAAACCAACCAAACAAACAAACAAAAAATCCACTCATATAAATGCTTAAATAATAATATATAATAATATATAATAATAATATATAATAATAATAAATAAGCAAATCAAAGCTAAACAAGGCCACAGGGGTAGAACATGGAACTTTGACCCCACAAGGACAAGTCACCAGAGAGCTATTTGTCCCACCTTCCACCATCAACACCAAGTGGAAGCCACAGCAAAAAGGTAGCTGAGTGCAAGCCAGAAAGAGAGGGATCAAAGGCAGCTGCCACGTTGATCCAGGGCTTTGAAGGCCTCAGAACCCATAGAAGAACCTAGGTGTGGTGACACATGTCTGCAATCCAGCATGTTTTGTTTGTTTTGTTTTGCTTTAAAGAACTGTGAGAAGTGAGTTTGTGTTGTTCAAGCTACTCAGGCTGCCCAGGTTTGGAATCCTTGGCTGACTAAGAGTCTATGTTACTCTGTTGTTTCTAAAGCCCATTTGTAATTAAGTGGCTCCAGTTAATCCCATGATCCTCCAGTCACCGATACAGGAATGCCTCCCTGTAGGGACAGTTAAATCCTAATAAAAAAATGTCATGGGCAAGGAATGTAGGGCACTTGATTGGCATGTGCGATGCTCTGGGTTCAGTCGCCAGGACTGCGAACAGAGAGCAGGGAGCAGCCAGGATAGCTACATGCCGACCAGGCCAGACGACAAGGTGAGCTGCCCAGATGTGACACGAGATTCCCTTGTCCACATGACACCAAGTCCAGAGACCTAATGCAATGAGGTAAGCACGGAACCAGCAAGAGGGTCCACTGAGTAAGGACAAGAATGCTTGCTACCAAGCCTGACAACCTGGGTTTGGTCCCCAGGACCCACAGGGGGGAAGAACCAATGCCTGGAAGTTGTCCTTTGACCTCCCTGTGTCCTGTGCCACATGCTGTGAGGGCCAAAGCTATGCTTTAAGTTTTAATACTGTGCCTAAGAGATCCATGAAACAAAAATGCCTCTAACATCTAAGCCCCTTGCCTAGCTACTTCCTGAAAGGCTGGAGGAGGCTGTTGTTTATGGGAGATAACAAGTCATGTGTTTTCACTCCCCTAAGCAAGTCTGTTTGACCCTTCTACTCTGGATGTGCTGGATCACATGTAGGCGCGAGGTACCTGGATAGGTAATACATCAGGATGTATGCTTGCCCCTGATTGGCTGTAGGTGGAAGGTATGCAGACAAGAACTAAATCAGGATGTATGCTTGCCCCTGATGGGCTGTAGTTGGGGGGTATGCAGACAAGAACTAAATCAGGATGTATGCTTGCCCCTGGTTGGCTGTAGGTGGGGGTATGAAGACAAGAACTAAATCAGAATGTGTGCTTGCCCCTGATTGGACCTGGTGGGACATATGATGACCTTATGGGTTTGCCTTTTTAAGTCTCCGCAGAAAAAAAAAAAGGGACTCATGGCCATTCCCTGGGAACCTCAGGATGGTCCTGGCCAGAGCCCATCCTCCTGGACGGTATTTAATTAAAGCTTCAAATTTGGCTCAAAATTGTGGTAGTGGTCTTATTCTCTGGTGGGATTAACATTGCCTACACCAACTCCCTCCTCCACCATAAATGAATAAATACATGTAATATAAAACTTTTTTAAAGGGAGCATGGCAGTTGGGCATAGTGATCACACCTCTAATTTCAGCACTTAGGAGATTCAGGCAGGAAGATCAGGCGTTCAAGGTCATCATTGGCTACATAATGAATTAAGTCTACCCTAGACAACATGCGACACTGTCACAAAACAAAGAAACAAACAGCCACCCCCCCCCCAAAAAAAAAAAAGCCAAAGAATCAGGTCCAATGCGTCTATGAGATGCCCGCTCTGGTATTCACTTCCATCCTTTCTTTTGAACAGACCTCCAACTCTGTTGCTGCTGTTTGAGTCTGGGTCTCATTTATCCCAGGCTGACCTTTCTTTGTTATGTAGCCAGGGATAACTTTGAACTTCTAACAATTCTACTGCCTCTACCTCCTGAGAGCAAGGATTACGGACATTTGTCATCACACCAAGCATATGTGATGCTGGGGACAGAACCCAGGGCTTTGTAAATGCCGGGCAAGCACTCTATCATTTGAGCTATAGCCCACACCCACTACAATGTTTGTTTTGTTGTTGTTGTTTGGGTTTGTTTGTATTTTTGAAGCAGGGTATCACTAGGTAGTCTTGGCTAGCCCAGAACTCACTAAGTAGACCAGGCTGGCCTCGAACTCACAGAGATCCACCTGCTTCCGAATATGGGATTTAAGATGTGCACCCCCACATCCTGTAATGCACTGTAATGTTTTTGACTGTGATAAGATTCACCTTAACCAATTAAAAGCACTCTTTAGCAGTTAGTACTTTCAGGAGGATGAGTGCAAACATCACCACTGTTCTCAGAACACTTTCATCACCCAGACCTCTGAGTTTACTCAAGCTGGCCATGCTCCCAGCTGTAAGACTCCATTTCCCAACTTCCCTTGCGGTTAGGTGTGGCTTTGTGACTAGTGCATGCAAGCAGAAACCGGAGGGACTTGCAGGAGATCACAGTGAAGGAAGCACGCACCCCTATTGTCCTCTCCTGTTTCCTTCTTTAGTCAGAGACCTGACGGCAGAGGCTCCAGCAACCCCGTGGACTATGAAGGATGTTTCTGTGGACTGGGGCTAGCAGAGAAGGCAGGTGGGAATCCAGGTCCCTGATAACACACGAAGCCAAATCTACATCGCTTCTGGGAAGGAAACCATCTGAGCCGTTTGTATTTGAGGGCAGGGAGTCTAGTCTATGCAGCTGGACCCCATTCCAACTTCATCAGGAAGGGTGACCACTTTTAAATGTGGTTCCTCCAGGACCCCCTTAAGTATCAAACTTAATGTTCATGTGGGGTTTACTGTGGTCTGAGTGTGTCCCCCCAATTCAAGCATTGGAAACGTAATCCTTGATGTTGCATTTGGGAGGAAAGTTTTTTTTTTTTTTTTTTTTTTTTTTTTTAAATCCCCCCATTTTACTAACACTTTTCTGGTTTCAATTTTCACATTTTAATACTGTTGAGTCTGCATCTTGTTTTAGGTTAGGCTGTGGTAAGCAGGCCAGGTCTAGCCAGAAGCCCAAGGCTTTTAACTGAACAGCAAGATTCCAAGTGTCTGTCACAAATTATAAACTAAATTCCTGCATATATTTGGGTCTGTCCTAGCCTTTAAATCTATCCACCAAGGTATCTATCCACACATAGCTAGAACTACATTTTAAAAATCCATGTAGAGACTTGGAGGAATGGAGTTAGAACTGACCTGGAAGCAAGCCTCTTTCCTGAAAATAGCTCTCAGAGTACTGGAAGGTGCTGGGAAAGCTACCAGGGGGAAAAGCGATCTTCAGTCCCCACCCGTAAAGCCTATGAACCACAATGACCATCCCAGCAAGATAGCTCCAAGGGCACAATAGTGGCATTTATATCTTGGCAGTAACCAACAGCTGCCTAATTGGACTGAATTAAGGCCCACTCAATAGGAGAGAATTCATGCCTAGTACTGTCACCCTAACTTGTAGCTAAAGAGGTCATGGACCCAAACCTACTTCTACCACTTTCCTAAACCAGTATTATTTCTAACGGTATTCTAAATACTTATCCTTATACTCACAAATAAGTGTAACTCTCACTCTTTTGCAAAGAACTTTCTTTTCGCATCAGATGGAGACCATTACAGAAATCCCCAACTGACCAAAATGGAGAGAAAGACTGTGGGGAGATCAAGCCCAATGAATATATCTTCAACACAATCCTTATACCTGTGGTTCAAGGAGTAAGGTCAACGAGAGCTGCATATAAAGACTGCCTCAGAAATCAAAAAGGACGGGCACGAAGAGGAAGAGGAGGAAAGACAGAAGGAAGTTTCGTTGAGTACGGGAAATTAGGCATACTCTATGCCCAGCTTCTACATAAACTTAATGAAAAATATAGCCAGGCGGTGGTGGCGCACGCCTTTAATCCCAGCACTTGGGAGGCAGAGGCAGGCTGATCTCTGTGAGTTCGAGGCCAGCCTGGGCTACAAAGCAAGTTCCAGGAAAGGCACAAAGCTACACAGAGAAACCCTGTCTCAAAAAAAAAAAAAAAAAAAAAAAAAAAAAAAAAAGTCTTCCCCGAACTTACTACCAGAACCTATTCCCTGGGGCAGCCAGCAATAATTATGTTCCTATTTTCTCAGTAGCATGCTTCTATTAGCTTGTTTTGATTTATCATGTTTACTTATTTTTATTTATTCAATTATGGTTGTTTGAAACAGAGTCTGGCTATACAGCCAAAGCTGACCTAGAACTCACAGTGTAAACCAAGCCTTCAGCTTGCTATGATCCTCCTGCCTCTGCCTCTTGTGTGCTAGGATTACAGGTGTGTGCCACCATGTCTGGCTTTATTATTTTTGAATATTATTCATCAACATGGATAGATGACCGTGTAACATCCAGTTGAAAGCAAATTAACCAATTAGTTTGGATTGAACCCCCTGCCAAAGGCCCAATTGGCCAAACCAAAATGGAGTCTCCCGTGCTGGAGCTGCATGTCACTGAGGGAGGTTATTTATGTGACTGTCTCAGAAGTCAGGAGAGTGGGAGGCAAGAGTCCAACCCCTCAACAAGCCAATCTCAGCTTGGATAAGGGAATCCCTCTGCTTTAATCTTTACAAGAAAAGCAGCAATCTGCTCCGCTCTGCCTGTAAACTCAGTTTCTTTGGCTTGGCTTATCAGAACACTCATTCTCCTCGGGGAATGGGGCGTCGCCTCACTCGAAAGTCATGGATAAGGGCCAAGTAAGATCTTTAAATCTGCTGTAAGTTTATCTTTTGATATCCATCAGCTCCCCCCTCCCCCAGCATCATCCCAGCGCAGCTTTATCACATTCTTTAGAGGAAAACTAGTGTTATGTAAGGCTGGACCAACTGGAGGAGTCTCAAGGTTTTTTTCTTTTTTTAGACCTGGCTCATTATACAGCCTAGGCTGATCTTGAACTCATGACCCAGCTCACATAGCCTTATTCTAATGTGAACTTTCAATGTTCCTAAAGTCAACAGTGGCCTTCCCCCACTCCCTTTTTATGCAGATGGGTGTTTTGGCTACATGTATGTCTGTATACCATGTGTGTGCTTTGGGGAGCTGGAGGTAGAGAGAGCATCAGATCTTCTGGAACTGGGGTTATGCATGGTTGTGAGCTGCCATGTGGGTGCTGGGAATCAAACCTTGGTCCTCAGGAAGAGCAGCCAGTACTCTTTACCACTGAGCCATCTCTCCAGGCCCACTGATGGTCTTATCTTGAAATTCTTGTTTTCTATACCACATCATTAGCAGTTTCTAGAAGCTTTAATATTTTTGCCCAACGCCTTTCGGTGATGTTTTACATATGATCAAGGATGTGAGTTCCATATCTTCCTTTGGGACCCCTCCTCAGGAAGCCTCCTTTTTCCGGGCTTTGGGATGGCACGGCTCTTGTCTATCTCTCCACTGTGGTCCAGGGATTCTCCATTTTCCCGTGCTGGATACCCTACACTTTGTTGTGGAGATTCCAAATCTCTTCTTTTTCTTCTATTTTATTTGCTCCCTCTCATTGAGGTCCTAATAAAAATGACCTGGGAGTGAACTTGGAACATTTTATTCCTCAGTGAAAATGTGTGAGTTATTTATAGCACGCTTTCTGAGTTACCTGAGTCTGAGTCCATGGGGGCCAGGTCTGTAGCTTTCCTTGCCTTTAAACCACGTAAGAATCCTAAATCGTAGATAGTGATAATAAAGCAAAATAATAATTAGTATAGGGTCTTATGTTGCCTAGACAGCCTTGAACTCACTATATAGCTGAGGATGATTTTGGACTCAGAATTATCCTGCCTTCACTCCCAAATGCTAGGATTCCAGGTCTGTGCCACGAGGCCTAACTTAATCATTCTTATAGACATGTAAATTACCGATCCATACTCTTCTCTGCATCTCCCCTCAAAAAAAAAAAAACTTATTTGCAAATTTGCTTTCAAATGCTCTTATTTCACACAAATCTGTGCCTCCTTAATATCTCCTTTAATTTGACCATTTTTAAGGATTATCTACTTTAAAACTACTTTTTATTGTTATTACATCTTTGTTTTGTGCATACATGTGAACGAATGTGTGTGGGCATGCGTGCTGGAGAGGTCAGAGGGCAGCTTGCTGGAGTCACTTGTCTCCTTCCACCCTGTAAGGCCCAGGGATGGAAATCGGGTCACAGCTTGGGCAGCTACGGCCATCATCTGCTGAGCCATCTCCAAGCCTGAAAATTATCTCTTGACAGACAGATTCATTTTAGATTGATTTTGCTTCACGTGTATGAATGTCTGGCCTGTATGCAGATGTGTGCACCATGTCCATGCCTGTGGGATCCTTTGAAACCAGGGTTACAGATGGCTGTGAGCCACCATGTGGTGCTGGGAACTGAAACTCGGGCCCTCTGCAAAAGCAACAAGTGTTCTTCATCACTGAGCCGTCTCTCTAGCCCAGTAGAAGGATATTTTTCAAGTTACTATACTAAAAAAACAACTTTGCTCTATCTTCGCACTGATTGATACCTAGACTGGGTTGAAAAGTCTCAATCCCCCAGTAGTGAGTAATGTGGCCGATGTAATAAGTCAGATCAGGCCGCATTATTAAGTTCAGGTTTAATGAGCAGAGCAAAGCACTCCTGGGTGACTCTCGGAAGGCAGGGGGGATTGCACAGAGCAGGTATGGCAACCAGGTCTTAAGCAGCCTGTAGGCGTGGTCCTTATTGACTCCAGGTACCTTTCTTTGTGCTTTCCAGCATGGTGCACACGCACACTCTCGGAACTTTATTTACTGCCTCACCTACACACGCGACCGTGATCGACAGAGATTGCAGCCAATGAGAACACTAAAGCCCGTAAGCTACAGCCAGTAAGACCTCTGAGGAAGCGACATCAAGAGAACTGCTGGTCAGACCAAAGCAAACTGCTTCTTCGCTTGTGCCACGGACAGGAAGCGAAGAGGAAGCAAAGATACCGGAATGTAAAGTTCTAAACAAACACTACCCACCTGACTTCGGCCCATCAAAGATCCCGAAACTCAAGACACCCAAGGACCAGTACGTGGTTCGGCTGATGGTCCCCTTCAACATAAGGAGTAAGACATGTGGAGAATATATCTACAAGGGGAAGACGTTCAATGCACGCCAAGAAATGGTCCAGAACGAGGCCTGTCTGGGCCTATCTTCCGCTTCTATATCAAGTGCTTGGCTGAGATCATCCTCAAGACGCGGACTATATATCATGGAGCATGGGGCCACACACAGCTTCCAGGCCGAGAAGCTCCTGGAGGAAGAAGAGAGGCGTGTGCAGAAGGAGTGTGAGGATGAGGAGTGGAACAACTCCATGAAGGTCCTAGAGAACCTCACGAAGGACTCAAAGCTGGAGATGGGGGTGCTGGAAAACCTGCAGAAGCTGAGGTTGGTATTCGTGGGCACTGGCCACTCCCCCAGCCACATGACCATGCATGCGATTGCAAAAACGGATAGCCATCCCTTACATCATACATAATTCCTGCACTGCGTGGTCACTTAATTTGCTCCTCCTCTCTCTTCTGCTCTCTCCTTCTCACGTGTCTTTTGAACAGGCCTGGTCACATCCTATCCCTTCCTCCTCCTAATGAAACTCTGATAGTGAATTTCATTGTACCTCGTGACCTTTCCTCACAGAGTAAAAGAGCCACATTAAAACCTACAGCTGGGCCGGGGGACGGTGGCAGCTCATGCACATCTTTAATCACAGCACTCAGGAGGCAGAAGGCGGCCGATCTCTAAGTTCGAAGCCAGCCTGGACTACAGAGTGAGTTCCAGAAAAGGTGCAAAGCTACACAGAGAAACCTTGTCTCGGGAAAGAAGAAGGAGGAGGAGGAGGAGGAGGAGGAGGAGGAGGAGGAGGAGGAGGAGGAAGAAGAGGAAGAAGAAGAAGAAGAAGAAGAAGAAGAAGAAGAAGAAGAAGAGCTGAACCAGCGGCGGCGGGCGGCACACGTGGACTTCGAAGCTATGTTGCTGCAGCACCGCCTGTCGCAGGAGCAGCGGCCACAGCAGCAGGAGGAGGAAGACGAGCGAGAGACTGCCGTCTTGCTGGAGGAGGCTCGCCACCACAGGCTTCTGGAGGATTCCAACTCAGAAGACAAAGCTCCCCGTTCCCGACCACAAGCAACAGCAAGACCCAACCCCACAGCTATCCTGGACGAGGCCCCCAAGGCCAAGAGGAAGGCAGGGGCAGTGGGAAGCAGGGGGGCAGGGGCAGTGGGCAGCAGGGCACAGCCGGCTGGCTTGGTTGTGCCAAAGGAGGTGAAGGCGGAAGCCATCCGGGCCTCAGAGCAGGTCCCAATGCCCGCAGGTGCCCCTGAGAGGAGGAAGGCAGCCAACCTTCCACCCTAGACACCCGGGGCCTCCTCCCTGAGCCAGCTGGGTGCATATGGGGACAGCGAGGACAGTGACAGCTGAACCCCCACAGGGCATCACAGACCCAAGAAGCCAGATGGGATCAAAGAAGGCTGACAGTCCAGTGTTTCTTTGTATGCCACTGTGGTCCTCCCACAGTTGGCTCCTGCTTCTCCTTTGTCCCTGTGATCTAGGAAAGTTGGAATAATGTGCCTTGGTAAAGGTCTTTTTATTCATTGTATCAAGTACACTAAAGGACTTTCAGAGGCACCTGTTTTCAGGTCCAGAAATATTTTATATTATATCCTTCATCATTTTCTTCATTTTTTGTTTGTTTAAAGATTTATGTATTTTTTATTTGTTTTTTTTTTAAGATTTATTTATTATGTATATAGTGTTCTGTTTGCATGTATCCCTGCAGGCCAGAAGAGGGAGCCAGTTCTCATTACAGATGGTTGTGAGCCACCATATGGTTGCTGGGAATTGAACTCAGGACCTCTGGAAGAGCAGCCAGTGATCTTAACCTCTGAGCCATCTCTCCAGCCCCGTATTTTTTATGTATACAGTGTTCTGTCTGTATATACACCTGCAGGCCAGAAGAGGGCACCAGATCTCATTACAGATGGTTGTGATCTACCATGTGGTTGCTGGGAACTAAACTCAGGACCTCTGGAAGAGCAGTCAATGCTCTTAACCACTGAGCCATCTCTCCAGTCCCTTATTTATTTTTGAGGCAGGATCTCACTATATAACTCTGGCTGGCCCTAAACTCAATACTAGACCAGGCTGGCCTTGAACTCACAGAGACCTAAATGCCTTCTAAATGCTGGGATCAAAGGTGTGCGCCACCATGGCTGGCTTGACCTTGAACTTCTGATCTTCCTGCCTCCGCCTCCGGAGAGCTGAGATTACAGGCCAGTACCATCATGCCCAGTTTACGCATTCAGTGCTAGACATCAAACCAGGGACATGCTCCGCAAGCAGTCTACCAACTGAGCTACAGCCTCAGCCCTGATCATGACTAAATCTCAGTCCACTGTTTCTTGCACGTTAAGTAGTAAAGGTCTTTCACTTTTGGAGACCGTGGTGAGACACTGTCTTGGCCTTCACTATGTAGCCCAGGCTTTCCTCAAACTTGTGATTATCCCGCTTCAGCTTCCTCATTATTGGTATGCAGCATCACACCAAGGTAACTATTTTAGAAAAAAAAAGTGCGTATTTTCTAAGCTCTGAGGGGGTGTAGTAACTGATTTCATCTTATAACAGTGCTATGAGATACGTGCTGTTATTATCTGCCTTTCACAGATAAGAGCATTGGTCTAAAAGCTTAAGTGACTGAGTCGAGCTGACTCCAGCAACCACACTGTTCCAGATCCCGGCTCAGCTCACGTGCTGATTCTGATCCAGCTTCAGGAGACATCGGGCACACACTGTTGCAGAATCTGTGGTATCATCTAGACATGGGGGGGGTATAGGGAAGATAAACTGCCTTGATTGATTATTGATATCTGCCACCAGCCCAGGAATGAGTGTTAGGGACTAATATTACAAAGCAAAACAGCCAACCAACTCTGCTTAATCATTCCTTGGAGAGAGAGAGAAAAAAAAAAAAAAACTATCTTTAGGGTTATACACAGCTGTGGTGCTCTGGAAATGAGGGCATCTTGACATGTGAAGCATTTAAGACTGCTTTGTTTCCCGGCTGTAGAGAAGAGTTCTTTAACTGTCTGTTTGTAATTTATCTGAGAGAAGCACTGGTAATTAACACTGGCCTCTCAGCACTCCTCCAATTCCCCCCTTTTCCTGAGGGAAGAACAGAAAGTTGGGAAAACGCTAAAATGCTCACATTGCGTCACAATGCCGGCAGGCCATATAAAAAGTCCCATGATGCTATTTTTCCAACACTGGTCTCCTCAGCAGCTAGCGCTGAGGCCATGCCAAACGCCCTCCCAGCAGATAGTCAGACTGGTCACAGGATCTGGCTCTTTACTAACCTTTCTACATCCCAGTTTTACAGCTTGGCTTCAGCTGCAGGGCGGCCCACCTTTCAAAGGAGTTATATCCTTTTCCCAGACTCTGCATTAAAAAGAACTTAATACTGGCTTCGGGAGAAAGAGAGACTTTCTGCATCTCCACCCATTTTCCAGAGCTCATCTCTCTCTCTCTCTCTCTCTCTCTCTCTCTCTCTCTCTCTCTCTCTCTCTCTCTCTCTCTCACACACACACACACACACACACACACACACACACAAGATTTACTTATTTTTATTCTTATTCTGTGTGTGTGTGTGTGTGTTTGCCTGTTTTTGTGTGTATAGGTGCAATATGAATGCACATGTTCACGTTTGTCAAGCATGAGGTCATCTTGGGTGCTTCCTCAGGAAGTTGTTACCACCTTGTCTTTTGAGGCAGGGTCTCTCCAGATCAGCTCACTGATCTGGCTAAGCTGGCTGGCCACGGAGTGCCAGAGATCCTCCTGTCCTTCCTCCCCAGCATCTGGCTTTACCAGCACACCTTGCCATGGTGGCTTTGTACTAGGTGCCAGGGAGAGGTCAAACTCAGTTTCTCATGTGCACGGCAAGTACCTTACCAACCGAGTCAGCTCTTCAGCAAGTACCTTACCAACTGAGTCAGCCCTTTGGCAAGTACCTTACCAACCGAGTCAGCTCTTTGAGACAAGGTCTTCCTAAGTCATCATCCAAGGCAGGCTTTGAACTGTTGATCCTCCTGCCTCAGTCCTTTGAGTGGCTGAAATTATAGGTCTGAGCCACCAGACCTGGGTTACTTATCTGTTGACACAGTGTCTCATGTAGTCCTGACTGGTTGAATTCCTGGTCCTCCTGCCTCTATCTTCCTCCAAGTGCTGGGACTGTATAGGCATGCTCTGCCATACCCAGCTTACTTTTATTTTTTTAGTTCAAGTGAAATCTATAGTTGAGAAGTTTTTGGGAATAACTGTTAATACCTCTAACTTCAAAGCAAAGAACTAAGCAGAGGGAAAAAAAAATATATATATATATATAGAGAGAGACTGGAAGGATGGCTCAGTGGTTAAGAGCCCTTGCTCTTACAGAGGATACATACAGGTTTGACTCCCAGCACTCACATGGTGGCTCACAATTGTCCATAACTCCAGTTCTAGGATGCACATAATACCCAGACATACATATGAGCAAAGCACTTATGCACATAAAATAAACCAATCTAAAACTAGATAAATAATTTGGAAATTCCACATTGCCCTGACATTTCTGACTGAGAGGAGGCAGCAGGCCAGGGTCAGTGTTCGGGCACCACCAGGGCTTTGAAGGAGGCTGGGGATGATGGAGCCCCATGACCTCATGCTGTGGGATGTTCTGTATGTCCTGTGGGAGCCTGTTCTCGGGTTCCTCGTGGCTTTACCCAGCAGGTCCGCATAGAGGATGATTAGGACCACGGGCCTGAGTGCAGGCGTCTGAGATGGCCTGCACTTGGCTGTGCTGGAGGATGGTCTGTATGTCAAGTTGCTCTGATTGGTCAATAAATAAAACACTGACTGGCCAGTGGCTAGGCAGGAAGTATAGGCAGGACTAACAGAGAGGAGAAAAGAAAGAACAGTAAGGCAGAAGGAGTTGCTGCCAGCCACCGCCAGGACAAGCAGCATGTAAAGATGCCGGTAAGCCACGAGCCACGTGGCAAGGTATAGACTTATGGAAATGGATTAATTTAAGCTATAAGAACAGTTAGCAAGAAGCCTGCCACGGCCATACAGTTTGTAAGCAATAGAAGTCTCTGTGTTTACTTGGTTGGGTCTGAGAGGCTGTGGAACAGGCGGGTGATAGAGATTTGTCCTGACTGTGGGCCAGGCAGGAAAACTCTAGCTACAACCTCACGATGGGTATAGCTTGTTTTGTCTCCACTGCTGACTCTGTGGCTCACCACTTCCTTCAGAGACCTGCTCTGGGCAACCTTCTTCCCGGAAGCTCCCAGTCACTCACAACCGTTTGGGTCTGAAAACAAAATGCCCTGGACATTTATTTCATCTGTTGGATGCTCATCCCAGGTGGTGGCACTGTTTTGGGAGGTAGTGGACTCCTTAGGAGGTAGGGCCTAGTTGTAAGAAGTAGGTCACTGGAAGGGTGCCTTTGACCAGGTCTCTGGGCCTTGCTCTGCTTCTTACCTGCCATGATGTTCTCCCTCAGGACTGCAGCCTGAAACCATGCAAGAGAACAAATTCTTCCTCAAGCTCTCAGGTGTTTTGTCTCATGAATGAAAAGTCTAACTAGGGTGGGGGATTTTTTTTTAAAGTATAACTAAAACACATTACCAAAGCATTCCCATCAAACCACCCAGGTCTCCTTCAGGCGGCTTCTCACACAGAGGCCAGCGCTTCCCATGTCTCCACAGTGCAGGTTAGGAGGGCTCTTAGGGAACTTTCTAAGGAATGCTTGCAAGTCTCAATCTATGGACAGCCTTACTTGGCCTCCCTAGTCCAGAATCTTCCCTGTGGGCCTGGGGAGGAAGTGTGTCCCATCTTCCATGGTGATCGCACGGGACCGGGTGCTGTCTGGTCCACGGTAACTTAAAAACACAGTAACTTAGAAGAGCCACCAAGCTTCACTCTTTGATGTTGCATTAGTGACTTTTCCCCTCAGTGGGAGGCCAGCTCCCACCTTTTAAAGGATTCCTGTGAGGAGGAGAGAGGGATAAGAAACTTTTAAATAGAAATATAGCGAAGAGGAGAAAGATAGAAACACAGGACAGCTTCGGGAGGACCTGGATCAAAACCCAACGGCCCCTTCTGCCTCTTCAAAAGGGCTTTTTATAACAATGCCAAGGGGCGGGGTAAAAGACCCCCCCCTTGCTAGATCAAAGCCAAGTGTGGCCCCTTCCAAATGCCTGGTAACCATGCTCATGGTCAAATCATCCCCTTATCAGATTCTCGGACCCTAAGTTCTCACTAGGAAACCTCTGTGGGTCTCTACGTCCCTCCCCGCCACCAAGTACAACAGCAAGGCAGGGGTTATTTCGGCCAACTGTTTGAAGGTACTGCCCACCACGGTGGGGAAGTTTGAGACAATCGAGGTCATTGCAGCTACAGTCGGGAAGCTGAGAGGGAGGGTGGGGGGTGCGGGTAGAGATATGCCCGGCTAGCTTTCTCATTTATTCAGTCCCACACCCCGCCCCATAGAATGGGACTACCTACATTAGGGTGGGTCAATAAACCCAACCTAGAAATGTTCTCACAGAAATGACCAGAGGTTTATCTCCTAGGTGACTCTAAGTCCTGTCAACCACTCACAGCTACCATCCCAGCTGTATCCTCAGAAAGTCCGGTTGGTTAAACGGGCCATGCCGGTGGAGGAGAGAGCTGATTGGAAGAATCACAGGCCATAGTTACCTTTTTAGAGCTTTACTGGGGGGGGGGGGAGAGAGGACAGACGGAGGGAAGGAGCAGAAAGGAAAGAGAGAGACGCACAGAGGGCCCACCCGCTTTTTAGGCTGGGACGCCATTGCAGGCTGAACACATAATTAAGGACTGAATCCTTCGAAATCCCCTCACATGACCCATGTTCCTGCTGTGATCTTGATCCCATGGCCAAATGTACCCAATGTGAATTTAGCCTCGAAGTGCAGGTTTATTACTGTCAAATGATCTATGTATATAAAACATACACTTAGTGTTTAAAAAAAATAATATTAAAGTCAACTCCCATGTACTGGGACATCAGACAATGAACTACATTAGTAAAGCCTGAGGCAGCCATATTAGATTGCCAGGACCCACCATGCCAAGATAGCACAGACTGGGTGGCTTAAAACTACAGATGTTTATTCTCTCGGTTCTGGAGGCCTGAAGTCCAGGTATCTCCAAGGCTGGCTTCTGTGGGCTGTGAGGGAGACGCTGTCCGTCTGTCGATGAGCATCCGAGGATTGGCTAGTATCAGTGGCTCTGGCTGCAAGAAGCATCCGTCAGTCTTGGCCTCTGCTATCACAGTCACATGGGACTTTCCCGAGTATCCAAATCCTTCCAAGTCCCTTTTCTGGGACAGAGTCTCAAGTAGCCCAGGCAGGTCGAAAACTGGCTGTGTAACTGGGAATGACTTTATACCTTGATCTTCCTGCCCCCTGCCTCCCAGATGTTGGGGTTGTAGTCGTGGGCCACTCAGTCCGCCATCCCCTTCTTTGCTTTTGTTTTGGAGACAGGATCTGGCTTCATGGCTCAGGTCAGGCTTCAAATACCAATCCTCCTGCCTCCAATAGCCGGGTGCTAGGATCACAGGTGTGCATCACTATGCCAGTCTCATGTTCCTTTTCCCGCTTCTCTGGGCATGGCTGGCACTCAGGGACTGTGAAGGGAATGAAAGGGGTGGTCCTCCTTGACCCCTCCCCCAGAGCTGTCCCCTCAGTCGCTACAACCACTGGCCGTCCCCTCTGAAGCCTCTTTCACTTTGCAAAGCCAACTTCAGTCTGTCTGTCACATGGACGCAGCTTCCCTTCGACTCGATTTTGTCACGGCGGCCTGCTGAGCCCACTGTTATAACTTCTAACACAGCTAACTCTTAAGAACCGTCGTCGACATGTCCGTGTGTTCAGAGGGCACCAAAACGGTGGGGTTGGGACAGCACCCCTCTGGTTGTAACCTGGGGTCCTGTGTTACTGTGGATTACAGGGATGAGTTCTTTTCTGCCTCCCCTGACTCAAATAGCCAGCTTCCACGGTAGCAGAGGCTGTGACAGCCAGGCGGAGAGAAAGCAGCAGCCTGTGAGGCTATCACTCCAGCATGCTCAAGTTCCCTGTGCCTGGAAACGGGGAGCAAGTGCACCAGCGTGTCAAGTCTTCTCCTGGTGGCAGTGGTGACTTTTGGGTCCATATATTTTGAGCTTTCCAATCTTGTTTTCCCCACCATTGCAATTTTTTTTTTAAGCCACTTTGGAAATATATTTAGCAATGGCTCTGCTTAGCTTGAAGGCAGTGACAGGCGAATCCATCCAGGTGATGATCCAGGCAGATCCCATACTTGATGTCTGCAAAGTTCAGGTTTCTTCACTGCTACATTGTTTTCTAAAATCACATCCAGGGCTCTCACTTAGGATCCAGGTGCCTTTAAATTGGAAGACCTCCTCCAACAAATTGCTTTGCTCCCTCGTCACATACTCAACCCTTCAGAATAAAGGAGAGAGACAGAGAGAGAGAAGAGACCATCATTCAACCTCTTGAGCTAGGCAGTTTAACAAACACGATGTCTCCATCTGAATCTTTGGGACCTGGGACTATGTCACTTTGCCCCGTTGGAAAAGGGGCCGAAGCTGCAGGTGGGCAGATGGAGTTAACCCTGAGTTAGCCACAACCTCACCAGCGGGAACCTAATAGGGATGAAAACACCGGGGAGAACTGTATGCTATAAACACCAGCGCAATGACTAAGGGGGACAGAGGACTGTAAAGTGGGCAGGGCAGATGGAGAGATCAACATCCTTGTCATCCCAGCCTCGCTTATAGATGTCCCAGTGGGACTTGGAGGAAAAGGGACAAATCCTGGGCAGGTTCATGGACAGTTTCTAAGCCCCAGCCTGGCACATGGGGATCCTGTGGGTTCATTAGTCAAGGCCCCTCCAGGGTAGAACCTCCACCATAGGCCTGAGTCTGTCTTCTTTAGAACTATGTGCTGAGTCTGTTTCCCACATCCAAGTTTTTCATCTTCTGAGCTTGTTTCCTCTCCCACCCCCAGGAGGAGGGGCTTCTCCGGTGGTCCCTGGGTTTTAAGGGGGCAGGAGACTGACTGTTACACTCATTGGTCACTCTTCGCTTCACAGCATGGATGTAGGCACTGGCTATAGAAAGGCTTTAGGTGATGTTCTAGGGGTACATCTCAATGTGCTCCCGAGGGGATCGCCTGGAGATCCTTGACTATTAAAACACAGATTGTGGTCGATTGATCTAGAATCTAGAGCAGTGCTGAGGTCTTTCTCTCTCTCTCTCTCTTTCTTTCTTGCCTTCCTTCCTTCTTTCCTTTTCTTCTTCTCCTCCTCCTCCTTTCATTTGAGACAGGGTCTCAGATAGCCCAGACTGGCTTGAGCACTCCACATAGTCAAGGCAGGCCTTGAATTCCTGATCTTCCTGCTTTTACTTCCCCAGTACTGGGATTTTAGGCATACACCACAGTCCCTGAGGGCTCTGCATTTTTTTTTTTTTTTTTTTTTTTTGGTTTTTCGAGACAGGGTTTCTCTGTGTAGCTTTGCGCCTTTCCTGGAACTCACTTGGTAGCCCAGGCTGGCCTCGAACTCACAGAGATCCGCCTGGCTCTGCCTCCCAAGTGCTGGGATTGAAGGCGTGCGCCGCCACTGCCGCCACCGCCGCCGCCACCGCCCGGCTAGGGCTCTGCATTTCTAACAGGCTCCCAGTGCTTCTGCTGCTTCAACAGAGACAGAGTCAGCCGGTCACGGAGTCCTAGTTCACTGTACTGAAGAACAGGTGCTTCGTGCCTTTGAGAGAGTTGATTCAAGGCAGGCATGCCTGTGCATGCATTTAAATCTAGTGAGACAGAGGCAGGCAGATCTCTGAGTTCGAGGCTGGCCTGGTATATAGAGCAAATTCCAGGGCAGCCAGAGCTACACAGAGAAACCCTGTCTCAAAAAAAAAAAAAAAAAAAAAAAAAAAAAAGAAAAAGAAAATAACAGAGAGAGTTAGAGAGAGGAATAAAAAGAGAGAGAGGAGGGCTTCTCTTCCAGAGGACCTGGGTTCAATCCCCAGCACCCATATTGGCAACTCCCTAACTCCAATTCCAGGGCATCCAATATCCTCTTCTGTCCTCTCCAGGCACACACATGCTGCATAGACATACATGCAGCAATACTCACACACACACACACACACACACACACACACACACACACACGCAATTTTTAAAATATAATGAAATTACAAGCTGGATATGGTAACCCAGGCATTCAGGCAGAGGCAGGAAGAGTGTGAGTTCAAGACCAGTCTTGGCAACTTAGTGAGACTATAGCTCAAAAATAAAAACAGAAGCCGGGCGTGGTGGCACACGCCTTTAATTCCAGCACTCTGGAGGCAGAGACAGGTGGATCTCAGTGAGTTCAAAGCCAGCCTGGTCTACAGAGTGAGTTACAGGACAGCCAGGACTATTATACAGAGAAACCCTGTCTTGAAAAACAAAAATAAATAAATAAATAAATAAATAAATAAATAAATAATAAAAGAAATAAAAGAAAAGCAGACATTTGTCCTAGAGAAGCCCATACCTCTGCTCTCAGTTGTGTCTACTTTTCTGCTGAGCACCTGTCTTTCTCATGGTCCTCATGTTTAAACCTATACTAAAGAACCTTTAAGTAAAAAACTCTGCTTCAAAAAAAAAAAAAAAAAAGCCAGGCGGTGGTGGCCCACACCTTTAATCCCAGCACTTGGGAGGCAGAGGCAAGCGGATCTCTGTGAGTTCGAGGCCAGCCTGAGCTACAGAATGAGTTCCAGGAAAGGCACAAAGCTACACAGAGAAACCCTGTCTCGAAAAAAAAAAAAAAAAAAATAAAATAACAAAAACAAAAAAACTGAAGAGTTGGCTCAGTACTAAGAGCACTGGCTGTTCTTGCAAAGGACCCGGGTTCCATTGCCAGCTCCCAACTCTCTGTATCTAGTTCCAGGAATCTGACAGCCTTTCCTGCTCTCCATGGGTGCCTGGCACACACGTGTTGCACATACCCATGCAGGCAGGAAAAACATTCATACACATAAATAATAATTAAAAGAATAAAAATCAACACAGTAGGCCTGGTGATATGCATTTGTCCTCTCTACACAAGTAGAAGGTGGGAGGGTCAGGCCAGTCATGGTGGGACATGATGCATGTACGTCTCTGTGAGTTCCAGGCCAGCCTGGTCTGGGGACTGAGTTCTAGGTCAGCCAGAGCTAGAAAGGAAAAGAAGAAGAAGAAAAGAAAAAGAAGAATTCAGCTAACAGATAGCTCAGTGCTTATTACACAAGCCTGGTAAAACTTGAGTCTGATTCCTGGGACCCACAACGGAAGGGACAACAGACTTTTGAAAGTTGTCTTCTGACCTCCCCAGGGCAAGTGCATGGTCACATACACACAGTAATGTTTTTTTCAGGGCCTAGAACTCAGCATGACTTGGCTGGCTTCAAACTCAAAGAGCTCTGCCTGCCTCTGCCCTCCAAGTGCTGGGATTAAAAGGTGTAGCCTACGCTGGTCTGCATAGTGAGTACCAGGCCAGCCAGAGCTGCAGGGTGAGACCTTGTCCACACCCCCCCCAAAAGATTTTTAATTAATTAATTATTTTAACTTATTATTGTGGGGGTGGGTATGTGTGTCACAGAGTGCATTTGGAGGTCAAAGGACAAGTTTGTGGAGGTGGGTCTCTTCCCAACTTTATGTAGGCTCCGCAGCAAGTGTTTTTACCCACTGAGACCATCTTGCTGGCACATAAATAAAATAATTTTTAATTAAAAAATAAAAATAAGCCAGGCAGTGGTAGCTTTGATCCCAGCACTTGGGAAGCAGAGGCAGGTAGATCTCTGAGTTTGGGGTCAGCCTGGGCTACAAAGCGAGCTCCAGGACAGTGAAGGAAGACTACACAGAGAAAGCCCGTCTCCAAAAACCGTAAATAAATAAATAATCAGCCGGGCAGCGGTGGTGGCGCACGCCTTTAGTCCCATCACTCAGGAGGCAGAGGCAGGCGGACCCCTGTGAGTTCGAGGCCAGCCTGGGCTACCAAGTGAGTTCCAGGAAAGGCGCAAAGCTACACAGAGAAACCCTGGCTCAAAAAACCAAAAATAAATAAACAAACAAACAAACAAGTAAGTAAGTAAATAATAAATAACCCCAAATTAAAGGGGTTGGGAAACGCTTGCTTAGCTTATGCGAGGCCCAGAGCTCCCCAGTCCTGAAGTAAAACATGAGCTAACCCCTATTTACCTTCATAACCTAACAAGACCTGCTGTTTGTAGGGAACGAAAGCGACTCCCTCATCACCACCAGCCAGTCTGTAATGAAAGCCTTTGGCTTCAGTTGTTGCCCGGCCACTGAGGGAATGTGTAACCGGATATTATTGTGTGTGAGTGAATGGCTGAGACCTAGGAAGGCAGAAAGACTCGGTCCCCCTCCTTTCTCAGGTGACAGAGGAGCGCCAGGGTCCATCTGGGTGAACCTGGGTCACTCAGCAGAGCCGTTTTCTGGAGGGACACTCGGCCCTCTGAACTGTCAGACACACTGCGATGTTTTCATCAACCGGATTATGAGAAGCAGACCCGCGAGCAGGGTCACAGCAGCCGCAGCTCGTAGGTTTCTGATTTCTCTTTCTTTCGGACATTTTTAGCTACGGCATTTAGAAAGCCAGCCAGCTAAACACAATGGGATCCAGACTGAGGTGATGTGGAAACTGGACTCTGTGCAGGCCGTGCTTTCTGTGGCTCCTGCTGTGGTCTCACCTGCAGGGACCAGATGCAGAAGTTGTTCTGGGGTGCTGCAGCTTTCTGTTACTATCTTGGCTTTCTAAAACAAGGACTCCAGGTGCCTCTCAAGGCGGAATATTCATGCCAGCCAACTGGTTCTTGGGATCAATAAGCACAATGTTATTTAATCTGAGGGATCACTGTGCTCAGAGCCATCTCCCCCTAAAATAAGCATATAATACTCCATATGATATCTAGAACTCCTAGTGGGTCTGTGGGTGACACCGGACCTGTGCTTGATCCCCAGTATAGAAAAGGAGGAGAAGGGAGGGCGGGTGGGGGGGGGGGGGGGGGGGGGAAGGGGAAGGAGAAGGGAAGGAAGGGAAGGAGAGACAGAGAAAAGAAGAGCAAAGAAGGGAGGAGGAGGAGAAGGAAGGACGGAGGAGGGAGGAGGAGAGGGGAAGGAAGGGAGGAAGGAAGGAGAGACAGAGAAAAGAAGAAGAAAGAAGGGATGAAGGAGGAGGAGAAGAAAGGGACGGGAGAAGGAGGAAGGGGGAGGAAAGAAAGAAGGAAGGGGAGGGAAGGAAGGAGACAGAAAAGAGAAACGGGAACAAGAGGGGTGAAGGAGGAGGAGAAGGAGGGAGACTGACCGTGAACAGACTGGACTAGGGGTTTCTCCAGCACCACAGGCATCCATGGGAATGCTGGTGCTTCATTCATTCCAGAAGCCCGGAGAGAAACAAGGGCTGAGGACTTTCTGACAGACTTACAACTTTTAGCTAAGAAAGTCTAAATATTTCCCAGGTGTGGTGGCTCATGCTTACAATCCTGTCACTCATGAGGTTGAGGCAGGAGGATTGCTTTGAGTTTGAGGCCAGCTTGGACCCTTGTCTCAACAAAAAGCTTGGGTTCTTGGTGAGGGACGCAGATTTTGAAAACATGGTGTTGAACAGAAGAAACCTGTTACAAGAGAACGTGGGAATTGGGAGTCTGTTTATTCGAGGACTAGGCAGGCACCCAGGTAACCCTTGCTGAGGGAGATTAGAAAACTAGGTCCTATGTAGAGGATGGGAAGGGGGCTGGTAACTCAATTCATCCCCCCTCACTTTCTCTCTCTCCCCCTCCCTCCCTTTCTACCCCCACCCCCTTCTGCTCCTTTGGAAACAGGGTCTCATGTAGCCCAGTGTAGGGGAGGGAGACACAGGGAGGTGGGGGGGGGGCTTGAACTTCTGATTCTTCTCCCTTTTTCTCTCAAGTGCTGGTATTAGAAGCCTGTGCCACCACAACTCCCATGTGTGGTTGTTGGGGATTAAACACAGGGCTTCATGCAGACTAGGCCAACACTCTACCAACTGAGTACATCTCCTGCCCCTTGTTGTTGTTGTTGTTGTTATTATTATTATTATTATTATTTCAGTTGTTTGTTTTGAGACAAGGTTTTTCTGTGTAGCCCTGGTCGTCCTAAAACTCACTCTGTAGACCAGGCTGGCCTCAAACTCAGAGATCTACCGGCCTCTGCCTCCTGAGTGCTGGGGTGAAAGGTGTGTGCCACCACTGCCCAGCTTTTTAATTTTTCTCTCCCCTCCCCTTCTCCTGTCTTTTCTTCTTACTTTTTAAATATTTATTTAACTTTGTTTGTATGTTCACCACATGCATTCAGGAGCCTGCGTAGGTCAGAAGTGTCAGGTCTCCTGGGCAGGAGTCACAGTTGTGGGATGTAATATGAGTGCTGGAGACTGAACCCAGATCCTCTGCAAAAGCAAGCGATCTTAACCATGGTGCCATCTCTCCAGCCCCCCCTCTTTTCTTTGTTAAACTTTGTTGCCAGGTGTGGGGTGCACACTTTTAATCCCAGCACCCAGCAGGCAGAGGCAGGTGGATTTCTGTGAGTTTCTGGTCTACACAGAATTTGTCTGAAAATAAAGAAACAAACAGCTATTTTTAACTGTGTTTTCCTATGGAGTCAACCCCAAGGCCTTATGTATGCTAGGGGAGGGTCCAATACTGTGTTATGCTGCCAGTCCCTGGTGGGTGGCTAGATTATAGGCAGGGATGCTAGCCTACTGGCTTATTAACTCCCAGAGCAGTCTCTAACCCAGCCCAGGCTTCCGGGTGAGTCTGTGACATCTCCCTGTCTGCAGCATCGTCAACAGTGATTTTCTGACCGCTAGGTATTGAGTACCTGTCTACCCGCACAGTGAAGTGACCGGCTGGTAATCAGCCCTTAAAGCCAGCATCCATCAGGGATGCTGGCCTGCCTGCTCTTTAGAAGCTGTGAGAGATGTGGAGGCCGCTGCCCCTGAGTTCATGGTCGGCTCCAGAAGCCTTGCTTCCTTCCATCCTCAGCCTGAGCAGCCTGGGTTTCAGCAATGCTGACCGTGAACTGGGAATTCCAACTCCTCTTTGCAGACCTCTGAAAGCACAGGCGCTCGCTGTACTCTGAATCTGTTGAAATCTCAGCCCTCTGTGGGAATGTGTTAGAAGTGGGACCTTTGCCGGGTGGACTAGGTTGGAATGGTGGGGCCTTTGTGAGTGGGAGCAAGATGGCTCCCTGGGTGAGGGCACCTGCCACAGGCATGACAGCCTGTGTCCAATTCCCAGGACCCTAAGAACAGACTCGCACAAGTTGTCCTCTTACGTGAGTGTGTATACACACATTGAGTAAACAAAGCGAGAGCAAGCAAGCTCCTCCCCCTTCTATCACGGGCGGGCTCTTATGTCCTTCTGGCTTGAGCCGGAAACATGTCTCCCCAGTTTGTGACCTTGGGTCACCACCCTCCAGGGTTTGCCGTGAAAGCCACCCAGTCTGTGGTGTTTTCGTTACAGCAACCCACACGGGCTGAGGTAACCACCAAACACCAAATCTGTATAAGAAAACCACAATTTTGAGTGGAAAAAACATAGCCATAATATATTTATTATTTCATAGATTATAATGTACCTACTATTTCATAGTAAACATGGGTCAAACTAATGAATAACTCCATCCTGGACGACGACACAGACATACCAGGAATTGGCTAATCCATTCTATAAGACAGAGGTGCTAGCCACAGCAGGGTGGGATGGTGGCTGGACGCACTGCTCCAGCCGTGAGACCTCAGTGATGACACTGTCAGCTGCCTGCCGCTTCCCACGCCTCGCTCATCTTTGCTCAGTTACCTCCTGGAGTCCGAGCTGTCCACACAGGGAATTCAATACCCGATGTGTTCCTCCAGAACAGCGCTTCTCAACCTTCCTAATGCTGCGACCCTTTAATACAGCTCCTCATGCTGTGGTGACCCCCAACCAGAAGGCTGTTTTCATTGCTACCTCAGAACTGTAACTTTGTTACTGTTATGAATCATAGTGTAAATGTCTGTGTTTTCTGATGGTCTTAGGCGACCCCTGTGAAAGGGTTGTTCAATCCCCAAAGGGGTCATGACCCACAGGTTGAGAACCACTGCTCTAGGGCTCCTCCAATCTACAGTTATTCTGAATCACTGCTTGTCTAGATCATATCATCAAAACTTTGGTGGGGGGCTGGGGTTGTAGTTCACGGGTACAATACTTGCCTAGCACACGTAAGACTCTGGGTCTGAGGCCCATAACCGAACAAGACGAGACAAGATTTCCCCTCTCCTCTTCCATCACCACCCCCGTGCCCAGCAACAGTTTAATTTTTAAATTCTCTCCCCCTTAAACACATTTTAAACTAGTTTCTCTGTTATGTATGTGTATATGTGTGTGCCAGCATGAGTTTATGCGCACCATGTGTATGCAGTCCTAAGAGAACAGAAGAGGGCATCAGCTGCCCCTGGCACTGGAGTCAACAGTGAGTCACTTGATGTGGGTGCTGGCGACTGGCCCTGGATCCTCTGCAAGAGCAGCAAGTGCTCCTAACTGCTGAGCCCTCTCTCCAGTCCAGAGTCTTAAACGAGATGTGCTGATGCCAATCTTGCTGAACCCGGTTCTTCCTAGCGTAGTCTGTATCTTCCGGGTGCCCACATTAGCTTCATTCAGTCAGAGTACCTGCCCATTCTGTGTCTCTGGTCTGTAGCGAGTTCCTCTTGTTGAGGAATATCAATTATCCTTGGGTTAGAATGTCATGGATGGGGGAGGACAGGGGAATCCGTGGCTGATATGTAAAATTAAATTAAATTATAAAATTAAACAAAATTTTAAAAAAATGTCATGGACTTTGATCATGGCCTTGAAATTGCTTTGACTCTTCATCTTTCTCCTCTGCATGATGCTGATTTGGTTCTTGGCTGTGATTATTTATTTTGATTTGTTAGGTCTGTGACTAGAGTTTGGGGTTTGACTTCTTGTCTCAGCTCTGCAGTCTCCTTTCTTTTACTTTCTCATTTCTCTAGACGTCCAGGCTGTCCTCAAACTCACTTCTTAGCAAAGGATGACCTTGAGTGTCATCCTCCTGCCTCTACCTCCCAAATGCTGAGATTAGAGCCTGTACCACCACATCTGATCGTGGGCCTTGGGAGGTAACTGACTAGATGAAGTCTTAATGGTAGGACCCTATGATGAGACCGATGTCTTTTTTTTTTTTTTTTTTTGAGACAGGGTTTCTCTGTGTAGCTTTGCGCCTTTCCTGGAACTCACTTGGTAGCCCAGACTGGCCTCAAACTCACAGAGATCCACCTGCCTCTGCCTCCCGAGTGCTGGGATTAAAGGCTTGCGCCGCCGCCACCACTGCCTGGCTAGAGACCAATGTCTTTATAAGAAGAGGAAAGGAAAGGTGAGGAGATGGCTCAGTGATAAAACAGAAAGTAAGAGGACCTGAGTTCAAGTCCCCAGTGCCCATGAAGTCAGGCATACCCTGTAACCCCAGGGCTGGGAGAGTAGGCATGCAAGATTCAGGTTCAGTGAGTAACCCTAGATTAAAGTTTTAAAAAGGTGGAGACCCACAGGGGACGAACCTGCATGCTCCATCAGCCTATGCACTGCACACACATGTGGACATGCACTGCACACACATGTGGACACACACTGCACACACATGTGGACATGCACCGCACACACATGTGGACATGCATGCTCACATAGACACACAAGCAAAGTGGGGTGCAGAGGTCAGAAGACACCTAGCAGATCAGGCCTCTCCTTCCCCCACGTGGATTCCAGGGATCAAATGCAGGGAGACTAGAAGAGGCAGGGGCTGGAGAGACGACTCAGCGGCACTCGCTGCTCTTGCAGAGGACCCGGGTTTGGTTCCCATAGTCCATGTCGGGAGCCTCAGAACTACCTGTAACTCCAGCTCCAGTGGATCTGATGCCCTCTTCTGGCCTCCACATATATGAACATATGAGGCAGGCACACACACACACACACACACACACACACACACACACACACACAAATAACAAAAACAAATTTTTAAAACAAATGGATATATATGACAACAACATAGTGTGATTCATCCAACATTTATCTGTTGACTGAACTCATTTTTTTTTTTTTTGAGTATGTGGCCAAATGTATCAATATATAAGGACTGGGGGAGGAAGAATAGAAAGAAGGTGAAAAGAGACCTGAATTTGAGTACCCTTGGACTCTTGGACTCCTGCTATGCAACTATGGTATGGCTCAGTTACCCAGACGCCATTAGTTCAGAAACTGGTACCATGAGTGTGGACTTCCTAGTCTCCAGAACTATAAGAAATAGATATAGAGAGACAGATATTTATTCAGTCTGTGGTATTCTGTTATAGTAGCAAGAAATAAGTAAAGACACCATCCTCTTGGAATCAACACGTTCCTTGTGGGGAATCTTTGAAATGCTGTAGTATGCCGCTTCCCATCCTGTTGGGCCCCTCCCGTCGGTTGGCATCCACCAGTTCTCGTTCAGGCTCCACGCACGATGAAAGGGAAACGTCCCAGGCTCCGGACTTCAGCTTTCTCTTTTGTGACTATTAACTCTGGGACCCTTTGTCACATGCTCCACCCTCTCCCCGGAGAGAGGAAGAAGGAAGGAGGAAGAAGGAAGAAGGTTGAAAGGATGGAGTCGAGGGTGCTCAGAGCCTCTGCCTCAGGGCTCCCTGAGGCGTGTATGGATTCCTGGGAAATACAGGCTGCCTCCCATATTACCCTCTAAATCGCTGTGACATATGCCTGACTTAAACTAGATTACAGTCAGGTGCTGGGAGAAGCTGCTTTAGTCGACTGTGGACTGAAAGAGGACAGTGGTCCCCTGAGACCCCGTTGCCTGGTGACATCCTCCATATCGTGGTTAGTGTAAGTGCAATCTCTGATGTCCATGCACCGATGAAATCGCCCACGGACAGGTTTCTCAGAACTCAGCCCCGTCACTAAGCAACGTGTGACTACTTTTGCAGGAAAGTTTATGTCTCCAGTTTTCTGTGCTTGCTGTGTTCCCTGACACACATTCAGATCGACTCCTGGCTGGTGACATCTTGTTAAGTGTTGTTTCTAACTCTCCAGATGTTCCCTGGCACCGTGCACTCTAATCCAGGGACACCTGTTCCTGAGGCGTGACTGGCCAAGTGGTACAAGAAGTCCCCTGAGAGCTACTGTGACATGGACTAGGGTGGCATTTCCATTATCTCTCCTTTCTACACGACCCTGCGGGACACAAGAGCACCTGGTAGCCAGGCAGGCCGCAGCAGCTGTGGACCAGAGACCAGTGGCTGCATGCCTCCCTCCCAAGACCCCACTCCATCCTCAGGATGCCAGGAAGAAGTTGGTCTTCAGACCACGGGGGCACAGAAAGCTGTGCACTCATACTCCAAGTGGCATGGGTGTGTCAGTTGGCAGCTGAGGTTTGAACGCGGAATGTTTCCCCACAGGCTCAAGTGTTAATACTTGGCTCCAGCAGGTGGGGCTGTTTTGAAAAGGGACCTTTAGGATGTGGAGCCTCAGTGCGGGGGGGACTGGGTCACAGGAGAGAGGTCTTGAGGTTCTACAGACTAGCTCCACTTTCTGCCTACCCTCTGTTTCCAAATGGGGGAGCCCCAAGCTCCTGATGCCATGCCTCCTCCACCAGGTGAAATGTATCCCCTCAAACTGCAAGCTCCCCCCCCAACACCTCCTCCTCCCTTCCTTCTATGAGGCATTTGGTCACCGCAATGAGAAAAGTCACTAATACAGTGGGTTTCCTGAGGTCTAAGGGAACTGCCACAGAGGGAGGGAGCTGGGCTCGGACCATCAATGTCTACAGCAACGCTTCTCACCTAATGCTGCGACCCTGTAATACAGTTCCTCATGTCGTGGTGACCCCCAACCTATTTTCATTGATACTTCATAACTGTAATTTTGCTACTCTCATGAACCGTAATGTAAATATTTTTGGAGCTAGATAAGAGGTTTGGCAAAGGGGTCGTGACCCACAGGTTGAGAAACCCATCCGTCACCAGGAAGACACCTTTGCCTTAGTATTGCTTGGCCTAGGGGAGTCTGGGAACCAGTGATCTTCTGGAAACCATTACTGTAATCTTCCTTCACCTGGCAGCCAGTCTATACTCAGAGATTTTTGTGAGTTTTGTTCTCTTGAGGCAAGAGTCTCAAGTATCCCAGGTTGGCCTTGAACTGGATAGGTAGCCAAGGATACCCTTGAAGTTTTGATCCTTGTGTCTCAGCCTCCTGAGCAATGTTTGCCCCCACACCTGGTTTGTTCGCTTCTGGGAATCGAACCCAGGGCTTTGTGCATATCAGGTAACCAGTCTATGAACTAAGCCACATCCCTAGGCCCTACCCAGAATCTTTTAAAAACAGTTTGTAATACCTTTATGTACTCTATCCTTGGAGAAAATGAGCCCCAAAACAAGTCATTAATTCCATAAAGTGAACACATTTTTAAAAGAAAGATGGAAAAAACGAAAAGCTCCAGTAGGAGAAAGACAAGAAAACATTCGAGAGGTTAGAAACAAACCCTGGGAGAGATGGTGGCAGCCACCGAGCCTGTGTTTTCCCAGGAGCTTACCGGCTGAAGCATTCCTGAAGGTGGAGGTCCCTCACCTCCACTGGGAACACAGCCTACTGAGAGAAGACATAAATCAATCGTGGCTGGAGCTAAAAACAACTTTGACATGCTGAGAAGATCAAACTGATCCAAACGAACAAAGGAAACAGAGCCCTCTCCATGGAAAATCTTTTTTTTTTTTTTTTTTTAAATAGATATCCTTCTAAAAATCAGCCTAGCTTTATTGTGAGTCAGGAGCAGCTCTGGCTGGAGATCAGGGGCCTAGGATTCCTTTCAACCCACTCAGAAAAGCTCTGAAGACCTCAAGCCATCTTGTCCAGAAGTACAATGAATTCTGTCGCAGCTTGTGCGGCCCATGGCTGGCGGACTCCCAGTGGACTGGGGTCTTTCTGCCCCTCTTATTTCTATGCTTTAATGAAAAGGGGTTCTCCCACCCAGCTCCCCATCGCTGCAGCTTTATACATTAACCACACCACAGGACACAGAACTACTTGTAAAGCAATTCTGCGAGCCACTTTACTGTAAAACTAAGGCTTGTGGTAAATCTAGGGTTCCGTTTTGTGTGTGTTTAGTTGTTTTTTTTTTTATTTTGTTTGTTTTTGAGTCAGGGTCTCATGTAGTTGAAGCTGCCTCTGAACTCCTGACCCTCTTGCCTCCATTTTCCAAGTGCTGGGACTATAGCATGCACTATCCATACTCACCCAGATTAAATCTGGATAAGAAAGACAGACGGGCACAAGTGCTGTGCCACCCAGGGCGGAAACACAGGGCCGCTGGTGGTGCTGCACGCATGCGCATGCGAAGTTGTTAGCATGCAGGTGGCTCCGTGGAAGTTCTCCGGCCGCTGCCATCAGCCTTGTGTGGCCACTGCTTTGGTCTTGGCCTCCACTCTATAGGAGGTGGCCCAGAAGCACCATTTCATTTAGTGTTCGCAGCCCACAGAGGTTCAGATCCAGGTTCCCTGGAGCAGCCGCGCCTACCCTGTCGTCCTCTCTCTCCATTTAGGATCATACCAGCCTCTCCCTGTCCTCCGAGGAACCTCCGCTGATGCCCACTAGCATGTCTTCCCCGCCCATCTATGAACAGAGCGTGTTGAAAACCCCTCCTCCCGTCAACGGGCAGAAACACAGATGACTGTAGAGCGGCTGAGCCTTCCCGAGTCCCTCTGCTCCGTCTCCTCTGTGGGCCTGCTGTATGCATGTGTTTCCACACCCCTAATCAAAGTCTTTCTTCAACTGCTAGAAAGAAAAGAAGAGGAAGAGGAGGAGGAGGAGAAGAAGAAGACAATAGCGACTGTAGAGCAGGCACAATCAAATCAAATGGACCTGAGGGCCTGCCCTCGACTTCTGCTGGCTCCTGCATCTTCTGAAAAGTAGGCGGCAGTAGATGGCCACACCATCACCATGTAAGAAGAAGCCTGCACTCTCTCCACAAAATCTAAAAGTGATTATCTGAAAATATACTAGAGTTATCAGACAGCTGGCTTAATAGAATGACGTAATATACACAATAGCATACTGTGTGGGAAGCAGGATATATATATATATATATTATATATAATATATGTGTGTGTGTATTTACATATATATGTAATCATTTAACATAGAAGGTGGATTTCGACAAAAGGCCAGAGTTCAAACAAAAGAGAAGGAGCTGGCAGACAGCTCCGAGACATACTTCTCTTGCCGAGAACCTGAGTTCAGTTTCCAACACCCATGTCAGATACCTCACGATCACCTGTAACTCTGGCTCCAGGGAGATGTGACACCTTGCGCCTCCTCAGGTACCCGTACATACATGCACAGACCCATATAGAGACACAGACATATACATACATAGTTAAAATACATCTTTAAAAGGAGACTGACGAGGAACTGCATAATGTAATGCTGAATCAAAGTCCCAGTGGCTAGCATTCCGGAGGACATTTCAAAGGAGGAGTTATTTCTGGGTCAACTTAAATGACGTCTCTAAAATAACCTCAGCAGTTGGCACGAACGATAAATGCTCAGAGTAATGTGCGTGTCTTGGCAAAGAGTGAGAAATTAACCTTTTCTTGAAGCGTATCTGGAAGTGAATGCTCAATAGAATCATGCCCAAGAACTTCCTGGTGGCTAGCCGGGTCTAGATGAGTTACCTGTCAGTTAAGGCTGCCAACTAGGGATGGGCTCAGAGTTTTATCTCAGATGGAAAAGATGAAGTTGGCGGAGAGTGGTGTGATGCAGTCAGGTCTCATCTCTGTGGATTCAAAAACCCATAGCCGATGGGAGGCCTGCCCCTTTCTAAACAGAAACAGAGGAGGAGTGGATGGGGACTGGGCAGAGGGGAGGGGTGGGGGAGGAGAGGAGGGAGGGAAATTATAAAATAAATGAAAAAATTTAATAATAACAAAAAAATCAAAAATCCATAGCCTACTCATGGGACAGCTAAGGACTCAGCTGGCCAGATTCTCACTAAGAACCTGCCTTACAGGGGCGCTTGCTCGGCCTGTGCCCCTGCAGGGGTGAATCATGCCTTCCTTCCATGGGTACTTATAAATGTGACCTTATTTGGAAAAGGGTCTTTGAAGATGTAATCAAATTCAAATGAAGTCATACTTAATCGGGAGAGGCCCTGACCTAGTAAGATGTAAGGTCCTGTTTGTGGACAGGGTCTCGGGTCTCCCAGGCCGGCTGACTCCGTAGTGGAGGATGACCTTGAACTCCTCCTGCTGGGCAAGCACTCCACCAGCTGAGCTACAGCCTCACACACTGTGATGTTGGGGATTCTTTGGTTCCCACTCTTTAGCTTTGACTGGCCTGCAACTTACTATATAGCCCAGGCTAGCCTCACAGTCCCAGAAACTCTCCCAGCTCAGCTTCTTAGCTAAGTGTTGGGGTTACAAGAGTAAGCCCCCACACTGGCTGACCGAGGTCCTCAGAGGAAGAGAAATGGAGTCAGAAGCAGACAGGCAGAGGAAAGGCACCGTGACACACGTATAGGGTGAGCCGAGATGGCGGTGGAGGCAAAGCCTTGGGTTCGATCACCAGCATGAAAGGGAGAAAGAGAGAGATGGAGGGAGGAAGAAGGGAGGGAGGGAGGGAAAGAAAGGAAAGCTGGGCAGTGGTGGCGCACACCTTTAATCTCAGCCTCAGGAGGCAGAGGCAGGCGGATCTCTGAGTTCCAGGACAGCCTGGTCTACACAGAGAAACCCTGCCTTGAAAAATCAACACAAAGGGGACGGGCAGAAGCTAACTTCAATGAACAGTAATGAATAAATACTTCAAAAGAAGAAGTGCTTAGGCCTTCCCTCGGTTCCTGGGATCTGTAACTCATTTCCCTCTTTGTTTTTCTTTTTGTTTTACCGTGGTCACACTGCAGCCTCGCGATTAGTTAATACCAGATAGCGCTGCCTAAACCTCAGCTACTCTATTCAAAACCTAACAAAGTTACATGTATGTGTTGGTCCTGGGTAAATCAGGGAAGAAAAAGGCAGGGCCTGGTCCTTAGATGACTCCAGCCCAGATGAGGAAGGGAAAAGGTGCAGGAAACAGCAACAGAGTGTAAATACAGTCCGGAGGAAGCAACCGCAAGACACCTAAGACCTCCTGCAGGAAGAGGAGCAGCAAAGGCTAGTTACGGCCCAGGCAGGAAGGCTAGCAGCGTCCCAAGGGTAGAACTCAGGCTGTCAGGGTGGGTGGCAAGCACCTTTACCTGCTGAACCAACATCTGGACACCAACGTCTTCTACTGGCTGTGTAGAAGACCAGACCCACCTACAGAGAGAGGCTTACTGGTGCCCACAGTTATATTCCTACAGAGGTGTGGACCCAGACACAGCAGATTTCTAATTCTTTAAAAAAAATGGGGGGGGGGGGTTTCTGAGTTTCGTGTATATGTTCTGATTTTATCAAAGTTAGTTCAATTCTACATTGGGTTCCTAAAAACAAAGCTAAACATTGCACTGTGAGAACCGAGCAAGTCCATTCTGGATATGTTCCAAGAGAACAGAAAGCAGGGATTCAACAAGGGTTATAATATTTGTATCATTGTCCACTATAGCCTTATTCACATAACCAAAGGTGAAGAGACAACAGGCCCGTCAACAAGTGGATGGATAAACAAAATGGGGTAGAACAGAGCTGGAGAGCTGGATCTGCGGCTAAGAGCACTGGCTGCTCTTCCAGAGGATCAGGCTTAACTCCTAGAACCTAAGTGGCCACTCAACTGTCTGTAAGCCCAGTTCCAGAGGATATGACGCCCTCTTCTGGCCTCCATGGGTAGTGCACACACATGGTGCACAGACACACATGCAGACAAAACACCCATCCACACAAAATAAAAGTAAGTAAATATTTTCCAAGAATACAGCTGAACAGCATTCACCCATTAAAAAGAAATACAGCACTGATATGGGCCACGATATGAACCTTGGAAACGCTGTCTTAAGTGAAATAAGCCAATGCAGGAATATATTTATTGTAGGACTAGATTAATATTAACTATGTTGAAGGGGCAAGTTCATAGAAAAGTTATCAAAGAGGGATCACTAGAGGAAAAGAAGAATTCTCAAGAGAGCTGGGAAGTAGAGAGGGTAACAGAGAACACAGAAGAGGAAAGTAGAAAGTGGGGCTAACTGGGGAAGAAAGGGAACCCCCTGGACAGGGAGGGAACACATGAGAACAGAATAATGACCTGTGTGTATGAAAATGCCATGATGAAGCCCATTACTCTGAATGTTAACCTAAAAAAACATAATAATAATACAGTTATCAGGGCAGAAGTTACTGCTTTACAGTAAGGGTGGTGGGGAGCAGAGGGGAGCAGACTCTGCGAGCAGGGTGGGAATTTTAAAAGAGACAGGGAAACGTGGGAAGTGTGCCACAGCAGCCACGGAGGCTGAGGGCAGAGGACAACTGGGTCTTTGGAGTTTGCCCCACATTGGGCGCCAATATTGGGATAAAATCGCAAACAATCCACGGAGCCTGCTTAATGAACAAAGGATTTTATCTGAGGGTTAACTCACAAGACAGAACAAAGGAATTTGTCATAGGATCCTGGAAGGGTGAAGCATGGTCCAACACAGTTCTCTGGCAAGTTCTGCCCTGGTCCATACCAGCATCCAAAACCACGAGGTAGCAAAGAGAGAGAGTTTATATGCACCCCAGGTCTTAAGGGTCCCCCAGTGGCCACACCCCAGGGACAGGTACCTCAAGGTCATAGGCAGATGTAACAGCCACCTGCTGCCTCACTAGGGACGGTGCTTCAGGGCATGGTTCAAACAGCTACCCACTACAACTTTGCCTAGAGAACCTACAAAGAAATGATTCTACCTAAGTCCACCATGGTGGACAAGTGAGTTTATTAGGGTTACCTGTAGGAGTATGGGTGATTTTTGGATGGCTGTCTCACTGGAGAGTCTCATTCCTCCATGCCCACTCATCAACTGTCAATGGTTGAGGGTCCTCAGGGAGTGGGGGGAGAGGTCTCTGAGCGCTACCCTCCTTCCACAGCATGATGGCAGCTGCTCTGACTTCCAGCCATGCATGTCTGGGGTGGACTGAGTTACATAACAACGGCCATCAAAAAAATTCTGGAAATAATGTCGAGGTGGCAGATGCTGTTCATGCAACCAGTCCCACTGCATACTTGGGAAATGGCAAATTTTGTGTTATATATTTGGTTACCAAAACAACAAAACCCTACAGAGTGTCTCTGAAAACTTACGAGGGTTTGCTCTATGAGCTGTGGGCTATGTGTGTAGGAACTTCAGCTTAGAGCAATGTACACGAACCTCACCTTACACTAAGACTTTTAAATGACGGGCACACAATAAAAGCATGTTCCAAGTCAGACATGATGGTGCACATCTGTAATCCAATATCTGGGAGGAAGAGAAAAGGAGGAGCAAGGTACTTAGCTACACAGCAAGTCCAAGACCAGTCTGAGCTATTTAAGACCCTGTCTCTAAAACAACAACAAATATGTTCTCCTCATGGACACTAAAGGCTGGGGTAGAATGGGCAGCAGAAACAGAGGCTCCAAAAATAATGCATGTGCCTCAAAAACCGAGAAGACCACTCATGGTTGGGGAGCACTAGCAAAATGGTGAGGTAAGGAACTTGAGCTCAGTGTTCACAGATGGGGAAACTGAGGACACTCCAGAGATGTGGGTAGTGCAAGGGCATGGGGAAGGGCCGAGTGGGCATCTGATCATGAAGCCCTTCTGTGGACAGTGACAGAACCCTGAGGGAAGCAGTTGGGAAGGTAAGAGGGGACAGACCCAGGGGAGTGTGCCTGCCAAGTTATATCTGGGCGGAACAGCAGCTTCTCAACGCGGCTTCGAGAATGATTAGCCAGGTGTCTGAGTGAAATGGAAGACGAGAGGAGACACCTGCCAGGGCTCCTCAAGAGCCACCAGGGAGGCCAGGCTACGCCCGAAGTCCCATTGACCTGTGGGTGACTCCATTGCTGCTTCTGGATGATGTCCTGCCAGTAAGGCTCGGGGCCAGTGACTTCGTTCTTCTGGAGTACTCCACAGGAAGCCAATGGCTTCAAGGGGACGGAGGTGAGAATGAGCCAAGGCTGTGAGGATGAGGAGAGAAGGCTATGATTTTTGTCCATTTTCTTAGGTTAAGAGAGGTTGGAGGGTGTGGTGATATTATGTCCCCCAAAATATTGTGCACCCAAATAAACTTATCTGGGGTCAGAGAACAGAACAGCCACTAGATACAGAGGACAGAAAATGGTGGCACTCATGCCTTTAATCCTAGCATTCCAGAGGCAGAGATTTGCCTGGATCTCTGTGAGTTCAAGGCCACACTGGAAACAGTCAGGCATGGTAACAAGAGCCTTTAATCCCAGGAAGTGAGGGCAGAAAGGTGGGACTAACAGAGAGGAGAAAAGAAAGAACAGGAAGGCAGAGAGAGACACTGCCAGCCGCCGCCATGACAAGCCGCATGTGAAGGCACCGCTAAGCCACAAGCCACGTGGCAAGGTATAGATTTATGGAAATGGATTAATTTAAGCTATAAGAACAGTTAGCAAGAAGCCTGCCACGGCCATACAGTTTGTAAGCAATATAAGTCTCTGTGTTGCGCGGTGGTGGCCACGCTTTAATCCCACTCGGAGCAGAGCCAGCGATCTCTGTGAGTTCGGGCCACCTGGGCTACCAAGTGGTTCCAGGAAAGGCGCAAAGCTACACAGAGAAACCCTGTCTCAAAAAAACAAAAAAACAAACAAACCAACAAAAATAAGTCTCTGTGTTTACTTGGTTGGGTCTGAGCAGCTGTGGGACTGGCGGGTGACAAAGATTTGTCCTGACTGTGGGCAAGGCAGGAAAACTCTAGCTACAAATGGCGCCCAACGAGAGGGCAAGAGTTTCCACCTAAAACCTGAGAAAAGATTCTAAAACAGAGCTAAAAACAGTTTCCTAATTGTCTCTCTCAAATGAGCAGCAGCTGCCGGTTTGAGCTGCTGGTGCGTTCCTAGCGTGTGCGCTCAATCTGCAGTATGGCGGGAATGAGGCCTCTGCAAGTGGCACATTAAGCTGCGTGGTGGATTTAGCCTTTGCTAGTACAAAACAAAAAAGGTTTCTGGGCTACACGCTGCTTTGATAGAAGCATAGACCCACTATTTCTGAGAGTTGATGGCTCCCAGAGCTGTCGGAAAGTACTACCGCCATGTTGGGAAGCTGAAGTGGGCAGAGCCAGCAGCCACAGCGCCGTTTCAGGCTTAGAAGGCTGCAGTTTAAAGCAATAGGCTCAAGGTAATATAAAAAATAAGCCACGTAAAGATGCTACCACACAGAGAATCTGGATTATGTTCTCTTTGATATTCGTAACTGAAGAAAAACATTTGATTGCAAAAGCTGTTGAGTTATGCCAAAATGTGTATTTTAAAGGTACCTTGACTTCAAAATTTGGATGTAAGGATATGTTGCTTTGGAAAGGAGGCTCTGCTCTTGTTTCCACAGAAAGCCAGAGGCTATGGATTTGTTCCAGATTAAGATACATCAGGTTTGACCAGCCAAGACCACCTGAAAGGTCTCTGATGACACCATGGCCCAGATGATCCAACATCTAGAATCGTTTCAAGGCAACTGGCTCAGCCGATACAGCCTCACAGACTACTCCATGATCCTAAAATTTTCTTTGTGTTCCCATAAGATACAGTGCCCCCCTCCAGCAGGAAGTAGTAAGAGAAGCTACGCCCAAATTCCCAAATATACCAAGCTGGCTTTGGAGATGTGTAAAAGTTAAAACCTTCCTTTTTGAAAAAAAAAAATAGGGAAAGTGCTGTGGGATGGTCTGTATGTCAAATCTGTTGCTCTGATTGGTCAATAAATAAAACACTGATTGGCCAGTGGCTAGGCAGGAAGTATAGGTGGGACTAACAGAGAGGAGAAAAGAAAGAACAGGAAGGCAGAGAGAGACACTGCCAGCCACTGCCATGACAAGCTGCATGTGAAGACACCGCTAAGCCACCAGCCACGTGGCAAGGTATAGATTTATGGAAATGGATTAATTTAAGCTATAAGAACAGTTAGCAAGAAGCCTGCCACGGCCATACAGTTTGTAAGCAATATAAGTCTCTGTGTTTACTTGGTTGGGTCTGAGTGGCTATGGGACTGGCAGGTGATAGAGATTTGTCCTGACTGTGGGCAAGGCAGGAAAACTCTAGCTACAGTATATAAGGCATGAAAACCAGGAACTAGAGCTTTGTTAAGCTTTTAGACTTTTAGCAGCAGTTCAGCTGAGATTCAATCTGGATGAGGACTCAGAGGCTTCCAGTCTGAGGAAACAGGATCAGCTGAGGAATTGGCAAGGTGAGGTGGCTGTGGCTTGTTCTGCTTCTCTGATCTTCCAGTTCTCACCCCAATACCTGGCCCTGGATTTGTTTTTATTAATAAGACTCTTTAAGACTCATGCTACAGGAGGGGCAGAGTGAATTCGCAGGGGCGTGGGAAGACTAAAGGCAGGAGACACAGAGGGAGGTGACGGGACAGCAGATGGGGGAGGCAGCCAAGGAGATACAGAGACCAGAAAGGGATCGGAGAGCACACCAGATAGGATGGGAGACAGTGAAGGGATGGGAAATGTTCTCATTCTCCTGGACAAGAAACACGATGACGCGGGCATGAGGCAGAGACTGTGGTGGTTTGCACATAATTGGTCCCCTTATGGGGGTGGGCATAGGGAGTGGCGCTCTTAGGAGGTGTGGCCTTGGAGGAAGTGTGTCACTGTGGGAGTGGGCTTTGAGGTCTCCTAAGTTCAAGATACGCCTAGTTCAGTTCACTTCCTGTTTACTTCGGATCAAGATGTAGGACTCTCAGCTCCTTCTCCGGCACCATGTCTGCCTGCACACCGCCATGTCACACCATGATAATAATGGACTGAATCTCTGAAATGTAACTCACCCCAATTAAATGTTTTCCTTTATAAGAGTTGCCGTGGTCACGGTGTCTCTTCACAGTAACTGAAACCCTAAGACAGAGACTGAGACTCAGAATTTCTAAAACGTAGACTGCATTCCTTTTAACAGCAGACCTGTCTTTGAAATGGCCGAGGACAGGGTTGGGGGTTGGTACAGAAATGGTAAGTGGGCCAGTGAGCCGGTTCAGTCAGTTACGACACCTGCTGCCAAGCCTGGTCACCCGGGTTCACTAGTGGGATTGTGAGGTGAAAGAACTTGAGCTTAGCATACACAGTGGGAGGAGAAAGCTACTCCCACACATTGTCCTGACTTCTACACCACACGTGCACCATGGGATGTACACACACACACACAAAACAAGTAAGTGAGGGGAGGGACCCCCCCCAAGAGAGACTCCACAGGCCATGCGTGCTGAATAGAGGAGAAAGGCTGTAGGCCCAAATGGGAACGTGATGCAAGCCCACGGGCCAAACATGATCAGGGCTGGTATCTGGGCTCAGTCAGACTGAGTACCCTAGCGATCAATTAGTGATGTCTGCCAAAGGAAAAGAAGAGGAAAGACAGCGTTATAGCCTTTCAACCCCATGAGACATGTTCAGAGAGGAAAGATTGGAGGAGGAGCAGTCCCCTGTGACGGTGAGGTCCAAGACCTCTGTGGATGACCCTACTGCCTGCAACCATCATTAAGGATGCCTGGGGCCAGCAAGATGGCTCAGGAGATAAGGGCACTTGCTGTCAAGCTTGATGACCCGAGTTCAAATCTCATGACCACTCAGTGTAGGAGAAAACTGACACCTGCAAGTTGTCCTCTGACCTCCATATCTATGCAGCACAACCTGGGTACCCCCCCCCCACACACACACATTCACAGAAATAAATCAGTGCAACGCTTTAAAAGGGGACCTAGACAGATGGCGGGGAGGACTGCCAGTAGCATGGATGTTCAAATCTCTGGTAGCAGTGGCATGAAGAGGATGGGAGACTGTCAATGCAGCACCAAATGCAGGATGTGAGAAGTCACCTCGCAGAATCAGCAGGTGGACCGAGGCAATGACAGGCGACGGAACCACAATTCCGGACTGGGCAGAGTCCAAGTGCTTCCAGCACTGAATGCTAAGTCCTAAAGGGCGTGACCAAGGCTTTCTCTCTTTGTATCTTCAGACCTTGCGTACCACCATCACCTGGCAGGTGTGCTCTGGCCTGTGGGGTGAGGGGGCCCATCTCTAGAGAGCAAGGGGCATACCTTCCCCTTTCCTGCCCCACAAATCAGGAGTTGGCAAGAAAAGGAGATGGGAATCAGGGATTTGACTCAATGGTAGATAGAGCACATACTTAATATGCCTGAGGCTATGGGCTTGATCTCCAGCATCAGACCAGAATGGGGAAAGGAAAAAAAAAAAAAAAAAAAACAAAAACCTATGTGACAGGAAATGGGGCAGATTCGAACAGAAATGGTCCTGGGAGTGGTGCAGGGGGGCAACAACAGAGCTGCCGGGTCACAAGCACCAGCAGAGCAGGGTGTTGACGATTCAGTGACACACACACACACCGCCGCGGTCACAAAACCACCCGGTTCTATCGGCAGCGGTTGGTTTCCTCTAAGAGCTTTCCTGGGAAAAGACAGACAGACAGAGAAGCACGACAGACGCCACAGGTCAGTCCAACCCTAACTTTGCCAACCACGCCTGTGATTTTGGGGATCAACGCTGAGGACAAGCTAACTGTGCTTCGGTGTGCTGGCCACACAGCTCGCCTCCACCCCACCGTTTCCTAAGATTGCTCTGAGTCTGACAAGAAGAACGCTACTTCAAAACGCTTCCCGTTTCAGTTCCCAAGTTCCCCCACTATAGAGAATTCTAGATAAGGATGCCTGGGCTTCACAATGCCGCCGTGGAACACGTTTCTAGTAAGTAGGTCGTCTATCTATGGGGTGGGTTTGGAATTAGCTATGCTCTGGAGACAGGGATGCGTCGAGAATTTTGACTTCGGTACAGAGCACAGCATCGTTGCCGTCCATCCGGCCTTCTCTGGAGCTCCTCACTGGGGACAGAATCTGCAGGACACCCAGCTCCTCTGTGTTTCATTTTCTTCCTTTCTGAGACAGGGCCTCAACCATGCAGCTCTGGCTGACCCAGAATTTGCTGTGTAGACCAAGGTGCCCTTGAATTCCCCGAGATCTGCCTGCCACTGCCTCCTGTCTCCCAAGTGCTGGGATTAAAGTCTTGCACCACCACAAAGCTTGGCTTATTATTATTATTATTATTATTATTATTACTACTACTACTACTATTACTATTATTATGACTTTTGACAGGGTCTCAAGTCACCCAAGATATCCTTGAAGTTCCTGTGTGGCCAAGGACGACCTTGGGTTTCTGATCTTTCTGCCCCACTTGCTGGGTGCTGGGATGAAGCCTTTCTCCCCCATGCCTGGTGGATACTGTGTTGGGATGGACACCACGGCTCTGTGCAGTCCAGGCAGGCATCTATCAAGTAGGCGACACCCCCAGTCCTGTGTCCTCTTTCTGGAGATAGGCATATTTGGTTTCTTGCCACTAAAACTGATTTCTCTACAGAGCATGTGTGTCCTGTAGCAACAAGGACGTGGGGACCTTCAGGAGCTACAGATGAACATCCTCCCCCAGACAGTGCTGTGTCATTCCAGACAGTCCCCAGATCTGCATTTCTATAAAATGTCCTGAAACAGGCCTGGGAGACGGGTAAGGACAGTCACAGGCAGAGGGGGAAGGCACTGAGCTCCCTCTGTGACGGAGGAAGGAGGACACTCCAGTTTTAGCTCAAGTGGATCCCAGAAAAAAAAAAAAAATCCATGTTGTGAAAGTCACAGAAGAAGGAGATGACTTGTTTCCACAGGCAAAGTGGGACGCACAGCAGGAGCTGGGTGCTGATCCGAGGATGGCATTAGCTTTGCAGACCCCGAGACCTGTGACCTGTCTCAGGTCACCATTTCCAAGTAGGACAGGGAGCTGGGGGTGGTGACGGCCACACTGTCATCTCAGCATGTCGATGGTAAAAGCAGGAGGCTTTACATTCAAAGCCGGGCTAGGCAGCTGGAGATTAAATCTAACCCTAACCTGTCTCAAGAGAACAACAACAAATCTACAACATGCCTTGGGTGGCCTTTGTGCTGATGGCCGCGTTTGCTGGTCAGGGAGAGAAAAACACAGTGGCCCGGATGCACACAGGGGCCTCGGGCTACAGTGACGACACACCCTTCTCCAGCCAGTCACACACAAAGGCTACCCGGGAAGGGCTGAGAAATTAGCCCCAGAAGCAAAACCCAACAGCTGTGGTTTGGTGAATAAATAGAATTCTTGCTACACAAGGGAAGAGAAAAAAATAGTTTTATAAAGTGTTGGGTGGGGGGAGCCAAATAACCAAATGTTTTAAGAGGGGCAGAATGTGCCCATGAGGAACATGTAGAGATCCCCGCAGGAGCATTGGTCCCGTAGCTCAATGGGGCTGGGCAGGCCAGAGGTGGAGTCCCCTTTTCCAGTGTTGAGGGGAGCAGGTATCCTTCCAAACAGGCCTGCCTCTGGCCTAGACCCTCAGCAGGTACCTGGTCTGTCTTTCGCATTGCAGACCTCTCCTCTGCTGGGGCACCCAGTGCCCGTTTAAGGCAGGCAGCCCCAGGCACAGGAGGAAGTGGCAGGCGCCCTCATTCACACAGGATCAGGAGCACGGGTGAGCAGGCCCACAGGCGATGAGTCACCACGCGCTGCCAATGCTATTCTGAGATCTGCCAAGGACACGGATGCTCTTGTCAGCACCCTGGCATCCCTGGCTGTTTGTCTCCTTCCCAGTCTGGCTCCAGAAGGCGAGCATTGTTAAGAAAGAGGGATGTGAGCAGGGTGAGCCCATAGACAAAAACATCTGACTATTCTGCTTCTGCTGTCTCCTGGAGACCAGGAAGTCGTCACTGAGAGCCACCTCCTTCTGGATTGAACTGAGGCAGCTTGCTGAGAAGCCAATCCAGGGCAGGCATGGCAGACCTGGTAGAATTTTCCAGATGAATCACCTGGCCACTTACTTTACTAAGGGCTAAAGAAGTATTTAAGTTCTAGATTCTCTAAGGAAACTGAATCAGAGTGGGCCCCCACGAACAGCTCTCCAGAATGCAGCACCCGGGCACCTTCTCAGCCTCTCTAGCTCCATGCAACCCAAGGAAACTTTAAGCTCCAGGAACCATAGGGGGCCAAGTGCCACAGAGACCATCTCAACTCAGTTACTGGAATTTAAATAAGAACCTACGCCAGGTGGTGGTGGCACATGCCTTTAATCCCAGCACTCGGGAGGCAGATCTCTGTGAGTTCGAGGCCAGCCTGGTCTACAGAGTGAGTTCCAAGACAGCCAGGGCTGCGCAGAGAAACCCTGTTTTGAGAAACAAAAACAACAAATAAATCAAATAAATAAATAAACAAACAAATAGGAGAATATCTGTAGATTGTATGCAATTTCCCCTCCCCCCCCTTTTTTTTTTTTTTTTTGAGACAAGGTCTCTTTCTGTCAACAAGATGTATGGTCTTCCTGCCTTGGTTTCCCAAGTGCTGGGGTGACTGGCCTGTGCCACCATACCTAGCATTACTCCACCATTTTGTTAAGGGATTTGAGCCTCTGCAGATTTTAGTGTACAGGGCATATGCTCCTGTGGCTGTCCCTTGTGAACCCTAGGGAAGACTGCCTTTCCCTAAGTCAACACAGGAATGTGAGGAGGCTAGAGGAAGGTGTCAGACTCCTGGAGCTGGAGGTAGAGGATCCAAACCCAGGTCCTACAGAAAAGCAGCAAGTGTTCTGAAGTGTATCTCTACCCTGGTCCCATCCCCCTTCCTCCCTCATTCCCTTTATTATCTTGTTACTATTGCCCTCATAATGTGAGTGCTCTATCTGCATGAATGCTTGCAGGCCAGAAGAGAAAGAGCATCAGATCCCACTGTAGACAGTTGTGAGCCACCATGTGGTTGCTGGGAATTGAACTCGGGACCCCTGGAGGAGCAGCCAGTGTTCTTAACCTCTGAGCCATGTCTCCAGCCCCCATCCTGGTCTTTATTACTCCCGTCTGACCTACAGGAATGGTTCTGTATCTTTGGACACTGGGGCTGAACACAGGGCTTTATGTGGGCCGGGCATGCGCACTTAGTGCCCAGTCACGCCCTGGCCCAGGTTTCTGCCCTTTTGAAGCCCTCCTCTCTTGTTGTATACAGCTCCCAGTCTGTACTTTGGAAGCTCTGATCCGACCTGATGGTCACTGTCACTGTGCAGTGGTTTTTGGGTGATTCTCTCCATCTACCGGGTCACTTAAGGTACTTCCTGTGCACATGCCACATGCCTATCCAGGCCTAACTCCCCACATCTTTGTAGGAAAAACAACACAAACAAAAGCCCGGGATGGTTTCCGTGCCTTACTGCTGCCCCCCCCTCCCCCCCCCCCGGGAAACATGCTTGCTCACCAAGGCACGGCTCCCGCCTGACTCCCAGCCAGCTGGGTGATCCTGTCCCACTGACTCAGTGTGTCTTCAGGGTGGTTTGTGGGTCTCTCTGCAGGCGTCTCCTGACCTCTGCAAACTTGCTTCCTCATAGGAAACGCTTGCTAACAGGACACGGACCACACTGCATGTGCCTACCTGTCCCTGAAAGTATACAACACAAGGAAGTGTGAGGATGGAGGCCTGCTGACTTCCTCCTGTGGAGCCTCTTGCAATTTAGTAGGTTCTTTTCATTTTTGTTTTTCAAGACACAGTTTCTCTGTGTAGCCCTGGCTGTCCTGGAACTCATTCTGTAGACCAGGTTGGCCTCAAACTTGGAGATCCACCTGCCTCTAGCTCCTGAGTGCTGGGATTAAAGGTGTGCCCCACCATCGCCCGGCTCATTTTTTTTTGTTTGTTTGTTTTTCGAGACAGGGTTTCTCTGTGTAGCTTTGCGCCTTTCCTGGAACTCACTTGGCAGCCCAGGCTGGCCTCGAACTCACAGAGATCCACCTGGCTCTGCCTCCCGAGTGCTGGAATTAAAGGCGTGCGCCACCACAGCCCTACCCGGCTCATTTATTATACTTAACGCTTCTTTTAAAATATTTGATTTGGGAGCTAGAGAGATGGCTCGGGGGGCTAAGAGCACAGTTGCTCTTGCTGAAGAACACGGTTCATTTGCCAGCACCTACGTGGAAGCTCAAACCTGGAGTTCTGCGACTCCAGTTCTGGGGATATGATACCTTCCTCTGCCTGTATGTCTGCATGTCTGTGCCCTCCTCTGGCACAGACACAGTGCACAGACATACATGAAGGTAAAACACCCATATATACAAAATAAAAGTAAATCTAAAAAAAAATTAAGATTTTGAATTTTGTGTGTGTATGCCTGTGTGTGTGTATACGTGTGTGTGTGTGTGTGTGTGTGTGTGAATACATACAATTGAGTGCAGGTATCCTCAGTGGCCAGAAGAGGGCATCAAACCCTCGGGAGCTGGAGTTACAGGTGGTTGTGAGCTGCCTGATGTGTGTGCTAGGAACTGAACTCAAGTCCACTGGAAGAGCAGCAAGCCTCATAATCACTGAGCCATCTCTCCAGCCCCTCTTCTCATGCATTTAAAATCATTACTACATTACTCATACCCAGTACAATGTAAGTGTTTTGATAGTTGTTAAACTATATTGATTAAAAACAAAGACAAGAAAAAAGGTCCTATTTCAGCACAGATACAAACTTTTTTATATTTATTTATGTGTGTGGGTATATGTTTATACCAGGATCAGAGGAAAAGTCACAGTTGAGTCCCCCTTCTACTTATTCAGGCCCTTGGGATCAAACTTAGGTTGTCAGCAAATGCTTTTACCACTGAGCCATCTTACTGGTCCCTACAGATGCAAATATTTTCAACCCAGACTAGACTGACTACGGATATGTAATCCACAAGGGTCAACTCTAGGTGGGTATAAACATATACATATAATATGTATATATAGCTATAGACTGTGTAGCATTAGTCACTGAGAAGAAGAGTCCCCTGCTTTACCCCGTGCTAATAACATGACCTCTGAGATATGGCTGATGTCTGCTGTCCCAGTTTGAATGAGTATGACCTTTGAACTGGTGTATGCTGTCAGGTTCAACTGACTGTGCGTAACAATTGTAAGCTCTGGACATATGCAAGGTGTTCTTGGGCTAGCCCTCTGCTCTCTAAGAAGTGACCAGCTCTGGGAAGATCGACTTCTAGTCAGTGAGGCCACAGATAAGCAGACATCAAGAACATAAAAATTGCTGGGCGGTGGTGGCGCACGCCTTTAATCCCAGCACTCGGGAGGCAGAGGCAGGTGGATCTCTGTGAGTTCGAGGCCAGCCTGGTCTACGAAGCGAGTTCCAGGAAAGGTGCAAAGCTACACAGAGAAACTCTGTCTTGAAAAACCAAAAAAAAAAAAAAAAAAAAAAAAAAAAAAAAAAAAGAAGATAGAAATTAAAAATATATAGTTATTACAGCTAGTTCTGTGATAAACAGACACCAAATGCAGAACATAGTAATCCTGAAATGGAAGTGCTCTTGGTTAGTCCCAAGAGACTGTGTGCTGTAGAACTCCATTTATATGACATGTCAGACAGGCAAGCCCACAGATACAGACCGTCAAACAGTACTCATCAGGAGCAGAGGAGAGGAGGATGGAGTGTGACCACTGAGTGACGAGGCTCTCTTTAGAGGTCATAAAATGTAAAATTAGATAGTAGTCCAAAGCTACACAGAGAGACCCTGTCTCAAAAGGAACAAACAAAAAATTAAATAGCAGTGATAGCTTTGCAACCTTGGGAATGAGCTAAAGAAAAAGTTGCTACTACAGAGTTTATAGTAGATGAATTACATAAAATAAACACAAGCCAAATGTCCATCAAATGGTGGCTAGATAAATGTAACATATGCTACAAAATAGTTCTTGTACAATAAAAATGAAGTACTGATACATTCTTCAACATAGATAAGTCTCTTTTTTTGTTTTGTTTTGAGACAGGGTCTCATTATCCCAGGCTAATCCTCAAACTTGTATGGAGCTGGGAATGACCTTGATCTCCATGTCCTCCTACTCCCCCTTTCCACATGCTGGATTACAGGTGTGCACCATCACGTTGGATGCAACATAAATAAATCTGGAAAACATGCTAAGAGAAGGAAGCCAGTTACAGAAGGCCATGTCCTATATAAGCTCCCCCCGCCCCGCCCCCCCCACACACATTGAGGCAGGAAGACACAGTTTTATATGCTCACGCTGGCTTCAAATTCATGGGAATCCTCCTGCATCAGCCTCCTGAGTGCTGGGATTACAGATATTACACCACATCTGGCCCGTGCCTCTCTTCAAATAGAAATCGAGGTGTTCAATACCCTCACACCTGATCCAGCAGTGGGAGAGGAACGTAGTCCTTGGGTGTTGATGTTTCCTGGCGACATGAAGATTTGTGCAAAGCTCGTGACAGTCTCGCCAGGAGAGCCACTCACTTTCTGTGTCTGAGAAGGGTGTCAGCACTAAAGTGCTGAGCACATGGTTACCCTGAGAGCGGAACATGGTACAGGCTGGAGCACAGCAAGACTAGGAGCTGAGATCCTCCAAAGGCTGCTGCCCCTCCTCCAGACAGAATCAAAATGGAAGATGATGCCCTGGGTGCAGAGGCTGAGGTTCCATCCAGAACCACCTGGGGAACAGTGAGTTCAAGGTCAGCCTGGGAGGACCTAGACCTTCCTGCCTCGCCCCTCCCCTGGCAAAGGAATCAGAATACTTGAAGATTGACTACCTAAAATGAAATACACCAACAATGATCCTCAAGGTTGTGAGGCTGGGGAATGTCAGATTGTGTGGCCACTGAGAATTAAAGAGAAACTAGGCAAATGTGAGTGTTTCAGCACTGTGAAGGGCAGAAATAAGACCATCACTTGCTGAATAACTAGGCAAGGGCAAGCTGAGCTCAATAGCAGAACAACTGAGGTCCCCAGTGCTGGGGCAAATCTAGATATACCCTGACGTTAGAGGACACTCCAAAACATTCCAAGCAGTTTATGCAACAAGGACCACCAGTGAGTGACTCAGAGTGTGGAGACGGCTCTGAGGAAACCCGCTACTCCCTAGTCAGACATCCCAGTGATCTGCAGGTTTCCCGCCAACTGCACGCATGCCCAGCCCTGCAGGAGAGTTAAGAACTGGAAATCTCATAACAACCTGAGGCTGACCTAAAGGTGCTGCTTGGCCTGAGGGGTTAAGCAAACACGAAAATTCTGGGCATGGTGGCTCATGCCTCCAGGGTGTGGGAGGCAGAGGCAGGCTCATCTCCGAATCTGAGGCCAGCCTGTCTGCAGAGAAAGTTCCAGACCAGTCAGAGCTGCGTAGCAGGGCTTTGTCTCAAAAGGAATGGTGGTGCTGGCGAATGGCTCAGCAATTAAGAGCACTTACTACTCTCGCAGCTTACACACACACACACACACACACACACACAGCACACACACACATACACACACACACATACACACATACATACACACATACACACACACATACACACATACACACACATACACACATATACACACACACATACACACACATACACACACACATACACACACATACACACACACACACACATACACATATACACACACACATACACACGTACACACACACATACACACACAGACACACACACACATACACACACAGACACACACACACACACACACAACACAGACACACACACACACACACAGACACACACAGACACACACAGACACGACACACATACACACGACACACATACACACACATACACACACACACACACAGACACACACACAGACACACAGACACACACACACACACAGACTAAGATGCGGTCCTGACTTTCTAACGGTACAAATGGGCGAAGACCAGATTGAAAGCGAGTGCCAACACAGAAGGCAGGGAGGAGACCTTGTCTAGGACCTCCTTGGGGTTAGCAGGAGATGCAGAACCGAGCTGGGAAGGTAAATGCAGGTAAAGAGTGAGAAGGAAGCAGCAATTTCAAATCCGAAGAGCTGGATTTTCACAGAGCCGGCCTGTTCACAGAGCAGTAGCCAGGGAAAGAGTTTCGAGCCTTCCATTTAACAAGAGAAAATACAGCCAGGTTCCGCAGCATCTGCCTGTAGCCTCAATACTTGAGAGGAAGAGAATTCAGAGTTCGAGGCCAGCTTGGGCTACGTAAGAAACACTGTCAAAAACAAGCGAATACAGCACCTCACACAGAGAAGGGGGATGAAGAACAGGAGGAAACTGGGCCATTTCCCTCAACAGGACAACGAGCTTTCTTACAGTTAAAGCCATTTCCCAGGGGACGGGCCACCCTGTTACTGGGAGAGGACAATTCCCAAGCCCAGGTCAGTGACCAACTGGAAAAAGGACATGGAGGGAAGGGCAGAGCGATTCACGTCTGTGATCTCAGCCCTCAGGAAGCGCAGGCAGGAGGATTGTGAGCTTGTAGGCAGCCTGGGCTATACCCCGAGAACTTGTACCAAATCACAAAAAACGGAGCTGGGGAAGCGGCTTTGTGAGTATACCACCCCGTAACCCACCATGTGGGGGCATGTGCCCATCTAAACCCAGGCACTCCTCAAGTGATACGGTAGGCAGAAACAGAACAGCCAGCCTGGAGGGGAGGAAAGAAGGGAGTCCCAGAAACTGGTCTGACTTGCATACAAACACGACAGCATGTGCATGCCCTGTACGTGTGCATGCACACAAACACACAAACACGCAGTAAATTAATTAATTAGACGCTTTTTGCTTTTTTTGTTTTTGAAGACAAAGGACCCGGGAATGGTGGTGGCGCACGCTTTTAATCCCAGCACTTAAGGGGCAGAAGCAGTCGGATCTCTGTGAGTTCAAAGCCTGGTCTACGTAGCGAGTTCCAGGCCAGCCAAAACTATACAGTGAGAGCCTGTCTCAAAAAAAAATAAAACAGCAAGCTTAAAAATGAAGGACCAACTCCAAGCAGAATGTAGAGCAAGCTCCCTTTAGCCCTGAAGTCCTAATTCTAAACTGGACTCCTGGTTGTGGACAGAAGGAATAGTTAGAAACAGAAGCCCAAGTAAGTGACCCCCCCCCATTTAACATCAGCGCACTATGCATGGCAGGAGGCCTGCAGTGGCCGAGGGAGGGTGGTCCAGGGGTTCTTACCACCCACCTGAACCCCGGATGTGTGGTGACTTAAAGGCTGAAGAGAGAGGAGTACACCTAATGTCTGAGCAGGCTTCTAGACACCTCCTAGACAGAAGCCCCGAGGTGGTGATCTCCGAGGAGATGCCTTCCCAGCAGAACAGGAGAGAAGGATGGGGAGGGAGTGAGAACTTCCGGCGTGAGGAACGGAGCAGGAGCCAGGATGCTTCAAACTGACCCAAAGGAACAATGACGTACAGAGCACGTTCCGTGTGTGGTGCTGCCAAGGGAGGCGTGCAGCGGTGTCTCCCCTGCGGAGTCCCGAGGCAGAGCAGGTCTGCATCAGGAAAAGAGCTTCAGTGGGACAAGAGCTGTTCATTTGGGAGGAAAGAGGTGAACATAAACCACGACACTGGACCCTCCTGAACAATCACAACTATGTGCTGAAATGTGATTTTATTTGTATGTTAATAAATAAAGTTGCCTGGGGGTCAGAGCTAATAGCAAGCCATAGCAGAAGCTGGGCAGTGGTGATGCATGCCTTTAATCCAATCACATGGCAGGCAGAGTCTGTGTGTTCAAGGACATAGCCAGCTTGAAGACACACGCTGTTGATCTTAATACCAACCATAGAGACCTGGAGGTCTGTATAGACAGGCAGTGACAAGGAGGTTATGTGGTTGGGTTTACAAGCAATGAGAAGGCAGAACAGAAAGTCAATAAAAAGACAGACACACAGGAAGTAGGTCTCTTTCTCAGGGGAAGGACGGTGGCTGCGGCAGCAGCAAGGGATAAGAAGGTGTTTTTAGTCTCAGCTCTTAGCTACTGCTCTGACCTCTTGGGCTTTTGCCTCTGCATTTGGCTCTGTGTTTCTTATTTAATAAGACCGTTACATCTACACAGAACAACTACAGTCCTCCAACATAGTCAGCTGGTGAGTTCCCGGTCTCCATGGGGGGGACGGGACGCTGGCATTCCTAGGGCCATTCCTGCCTGCCTGTCCTCAGCCTGAGCCCCTCATCCAGAGGTTCTTTCAATGGCCTCTACTTGACGATAGAGACTGAGCTCTAGTCCTGTTTTAACTCAAAGGGATCTTCTTTCCCAGTCATGGCACAGGCTTGCTTCTCGAAGCTCTACTAAACACAAGGCAGCACAGGAAGCCCCCCCAACGGATGCCACAGAATCGTCTCATCTGAACCAAGCAGTACTAGCTGGGGTCACTGGGTAGACTGCTGGGAAGGGTCCTGGGCTTTTGGTGAAATTATTAAGGCCACTCCACTTAGTTAAAAGGAAGATTTATTTAGTGGGCAACTTACAAAAAGGGAAAGGTAGGTCGCAGGGTCTGGGGAAGGTGTATCACAGTCCAGTGGTGTTCTCTGGAGCTCTACTCGGTCCATCTCCACCGTTCAGCATCCCAGAACAGAGAGTGCTCCCCATCCAGCTCTCAGGTCTCCAGCCACCTACCCTGGCACCGCCTTGTAGGCATGACAGTTTCCAGAGTCTCAATGGGGGTTGGAACTTCCAGATCCAAGCTGGAATGGCTACCCACTACACTGGGCCACAAACTTTCCAGGGTAGCTTCCTCTCCCAGCCCTGTCTTTAGACCTCCACCTGTCCCACAGTGGCTGCTCTCTGGTGGAATCAACTGTAAGACTGTTAGGTTCTTCAGACCGTACATACTGAGCTCAGGAAGACACACAAACCACATACACACCTCTCTCTCTCTCTCTCTCTCTCTCTCTCTCTCTCTCTCTCTCTTTCTCTTCACACACACACACACACACACACACACACACACACACACACACACCCTAGGATTATGGCCTTCTGATGCCACTCTCTGGGGCTCAAGACAAACAGTTGCTACACAAAACAAAGGCCTTTGAAGTCTTGGGTGAAAGATTTTCCCTAAGTACAATTATCCCATTAAATCCACAGTATTGCTCTCAAAGCAGGTGGCCCTTTACCAGCAGCTCTCCAACGCTGATGGTCCAGATGAAAACTTTCTTGGGCCACACAGACAAAAGGGATTATTAAACAGTTTCAAATGATCTTGCTACTCTTTGTCTGAAAGGGCACAAAGGTTGGGGGGGAAGGTTCTTTCATTTAAAAATTGTATTATTAATTTCTTTCTTTGTGAGTGTGTGCAGAGGTCGGTTCTCTCCACCAGTAAGTCCTGGGATCAAACAGCCCATCAGGCTTGGTGGCCAGTGTCTGACTCTACCCACTGAGCGATCTCACTGGCCTCAAGGTCATCTCCTTCAAACAGGGGTAATGACAAGCAGTTGAGGGCCGACTAAAGATATCTGAGAAGCAAGAACTTCATCCCAAGTTAATGAAACATTCATAGAGAGAGAGGTAACTGAGCAGGAGGCAGAGGAGAGTCAGACCTGGGCAAGCCACGCACCGGAAGTAATCCCACCTTCACTGACTATCCTGCCCAGCAGCACAGAGGAGGGGGGCAATTTCAGTGCAGGAGTTTATGGGGGGAGCAGTATTCTCCACAAACAGAAAAATCTAGAAAGATAGTGAAGAGGTACTTTTTTTTTTTTTGGTTTTTCGAGACAGGGTTTCTCTGCGTAGCTTTGCGCCTTTCCTGGAACTCACTTGTTAGCCCAGGCTAGCCTTGAACTCACAGAGATCCGCCTGCCTCTGCCTCCCCAGTGCTGGGATTAAAGGCGTGCACTACCACCCACTGCCGCCGCCGCCGCTGCCCGGCTGAAGAGGTACTTCTTAAGCAGCAAAGGGGCAGCAGTGGTGCACACCTTTAATCCCAGCACTCAGAAGGCAGAGGCAGGTGGATCTCTGAGTTCGAGGCCAACCTGGTCCACTGAGTGAGTTCCAGGACAGCCAGGACTGCACAGAGAAACCCCGTCTTGAAAATGAGAGAGGGTGGGGAGGAAGAGGAGGAAGAAGCAGCAGCAGCGGCAAAGGGGCTGGGGAGATGGGCTCCGCGGGTCGAGTGCTTCCTGAGCAAACACGAGGACCCGAGTTCGGATCCTGGAATTCCTCTAAAAACCCAGTGCCGCAGGCATGTGTCTGTGACCCCAGCGCTGGGGAGGGGATAGGACTGGTGGAGCTCAGGGGATGGCTGGTCTAGTCAAATGGTAAGCTCTAGTTCAGTGAGAGATCTTGTCTCAGAACATACGGTGATGCGGCTGGAGAGATGGTCCTGCAATTAAAGCACTGGCTGCTCTTGCCGAGGACCAGGCTCAGTTCCCAGCACTGACACGGTGGCTCACAACTGCCTGTAACTCCAGTTCCAGGGGCTCTCACACCCTCTTCTGGCCTCCTTGCACACCAGGCACACACCTGGTACGCAGACATACTTGCAGGCAAAATACCCATGCACAAAAGATTTTACATAATAAGGTGGAGAACAGCAGAAGACACTGGACATCAAACTCTGGACTCCATGAAGAGGTTAAGTACACTTGTACACACATACACATACACGCACACGCGCACACACGCACACACACGCATGCACGCACGCACGCACATACCCCAAACTAAGAGCAGAACACTACTGCAGAGTCGGGCTAAGACCCAGCAGAGCCATACACCCCGGGGGCCTGGCCAGCTCTGCAAAGTCCTGAGCCCCAGTGGCAGGTGGCCGGGCTGCTGGGAGTTTTCACAAAAAGCCTCACAATTGTTGGTTCTGCTTGAGACTGTGGCCTGGGGAAAGATGAGTGCACTCCACAACCACGCTTTGGCAGGGAGCCTAGCAAGAGTCAGCTGGGGGGAAGGCCAGGCCACGTGGAAGATGGAAAACACTTGTTTGGTTCTCTCCTATCACTCTGCAACCCTAGACAGCACAGGCATCTTCTCTGGGTTCTCAACTGCAAGCCTCTGAACCACAAAGCCTGGGGAGCAGACTCAACGGTAAAATGGAACAGCAATAAAAAAAAAAACAAAAAAAAAAACCAAACTTCTTTATGTATATGAATGTTTTGTTTGTGTCTCAAGGTTTCTATTGTTATGATAAAATGCCAAGACTAAAAGCTTTTATTTAACCTACATGTCCCAGTCATGGTCCATCAAAAAGGGAAGTCAGGGCAGAAACAAGCAGAGACCACGGAAGAGAGCAGCTTACTGGTTGGCTCAGGCTACTTTCTTCTATAATCTGGGACCACTGCCCATATATATCTGCCTCCATCAGCTTGTCCATATATATAATATGGGAGATATATATGGGCAATCTTAATTGAGGCAATGCCTCCATCAGACTGTCCATATATATCATACATATATATGTATATATTGCCCATATTATATGTATGGGCAATCTGATGGAGGCATTTTCTCAATTAAGATTCCATCTTCCCAGATGTCTAGGCTTGTGTCAAGTTGACAAAAACCAAGCACCACAACTTACAGATCTGTCTGCGCCCCAGGTGTGTGCCTGATGGCCATGGAGGCCAGGAGAGAACACTGGATTCCCTGGAACTACTTCTGTAGAGGTTCTTGCTTCTAAAATGCCATTAGTAACATATAACTAAAAATAAATGCTATGTATAATTAGTACATCTATTCCCAGCTAAGAGCTTTGTTCCATCTATTCTACACTAACACTAGTATTTCACATTAATCAGATTTAAGATACATGCTAAAACAAGCAATCTCACCAGAAATGCTCCAGGCAACAGAGGGCGGGGTGGGAGATAACTGAGATACTATCTAAAAGTTCCAAAGAGGCAGTGTGGAAGGTGAGTCAGGAAGTCAGAGAACCGGCTAGACGGCTGCCCTGTCCTCGGATGTGTGGCCCACACTCACTGTTGAATTGAGGAAACAAGAAGCAACCAGAGGATACAATCAGGCCTACAATCAGGATGCAGCAGGTCTGACCGACTGTGCCTAAGATAAGGAAGGGCTTTGGAAGGCTCCAGCAGGAGTGAGGGGGGGGGGGGGGGGGGGGGGGGGGGGGAGGGGCCCAGAGAAAAAAAAAAGGGGAGGCAGCGACGTCTGCGGAGTGACCTGGGGAGGGGGCAGTGAGAGCCCGGGAGGGGCGGAGGGGAGGCAGGAGCGAAGTCACCAGGCCTCCCCCCCCCCCCCCCCCTCCGAGCACACCCCCCACACCAGGGTCTCTCCTCGAGGAAAAGGGACTCGATATCCCAAGGGCTCACACACCAAGTATACAAGTAAGGTGGGTTTGCCTGGGGAAGCAGCCAAGGTCAGGGTAGGGGTGGGGGGACGGGGTGGGGAGGGGGGGCTCGCACAGGGTTCTTGGACTAAATGGAGCTGGATGAGCTTGGGAACGCGAAGACTGAGATCGCTGAGAGTGAGAGAGGCATTTGAGGGAAGATGGATTCGGACAAGGAGGGACGAGTGTGCGCGCCAGCTCTACAGGAGGTTCCCGGAGAGATTCAGTGAACGGGGTGAGACTTCAACAAGAGGCTCAGTCTTCTCCCCGGGTTTAAAGTGTGCAAAGTTCTACGGATGAGCCTGCGAGAAGACCCTGCAACAAAATGGGGTGTGCGTGTGTTTGCGAGAGCGCGCGTGCACAGACTTTTAGTTTTTTTTTGTTTGTTTGTTTGTTTTTTTAACGTGCATTTTGGGGCTGGAGAGATGGCTCAGTAGTTAAGAACACTGGCTGCTCTTCCAGAGGACCTGAGTTCAATTCCCAGCAACCACATGGTGGCTCACAACCACCTATAATGAGATCTGATTGCCCTCTTCTGGTATACAGATACATGCAGACAGAACACTCATACCTACACACACACACACACACACACACACACACACACACACACACACACACAATCAAAAAAAAAAAAACATGCACTTTGGTCTAAAGAGAATAGATGTCTTTCATATTCTCATACAGATTTATGCCCTACACACTGAAAACAATGTGCCAGGCAGAGGTGGTGCACGCCTTGAATCTCAGCACTTGGGGGGCAGAGGCAGGGGCTCTCTGTTCAAGGCCAGCCTGGTCTACAGAAATTCCAAATCAGCCACAGCTAAAAAGGGAATTCCTATCTCAAAAAACCAAAACCAAACAAACCAATTAATGCAAGCAGTTGCCAGACTGGCCTATGTGGAGACAGGAAAAAGGCCTGAAGAGCCAGTGTAAGGTGGGTGGGGCTGGAAAGATGGCTCAGTAAAACACACCGGCTGCTCCGGGTTCGAGTCCGAGAACCCACATGGCAGCTCCCCACTGTCTGCAACTCCAGTTCTAGACTTCCGGGCTCGGCTGGCTCCAAGGGCACTACAAACGTATGATGCACATACATGCAGGCAAGACATCCATATTCATAAAATAAAAATCAATTTAAATAAATAGGATGGGAGTGTGATCGAGGAAAACCATGTCAGCCTCTGGCCTCCACATACCCACACACATACACACACACACACACACACACACACACACACACACACACACACACACACACACACATGAACCGAGAAGACACAGTCACCAAATACATGAACAAACATATCCACATATAAACCCAAAAATTAAAATGAAATTAAAATGCTCTAGAAGTCAAAGTTAAGAAAGGGGCTAAAAAAAAAAAGTTGCCGGGCGGTGGTGGCGCACGCCTTTAATCCCAGCACTGGAGGTCAGCCTGGTCTACAGAGTGAGTTCCAGGACAGGCACCAAAGCTACACAGAGAAACCCTGTCTTGAAAAACAAAAACAAAGTCCCGGGAAAAGATAAAGCGGTTACCAGAGTCAAATACAAGGGAAGGGCTTTAAAAACGGAAGGAATTAAGGCAGGAGGTCCCGAACTCAATGAGCCCACATGCTGTTCACGTGGGTGGTAAGAGGAGGTGGCACTGGTGATGTCACTGATGAGTACAGCAGAATGGGAGGTACAGAGCAGGGCAGCCCTGGCGAGCATCCGGCCTGGTTACCCAGCTCAGTAGTTGAGGAGGAAGTTGGTGGTAGAGCCAGGAAGGCAACAGGAAAGGAAAACAGGAAGTCAGTCAGAAAAACTAGTCCGCACAAGTGAAGGCCTCTGTAGCCAGGCGTGGTGGTTCCTGTGTGTCATCCCAGCCCCAGGGAAGGCAGAGGAGGAAGGATCACAGTTCACTCCAAGACCACCGGGGTAACCGGGGTAACCCCGGGCGAGAGGTGCGGTTCAGTGAAGAGCACCCCCTAGCCAGCAGAGCCCTGGGTACCAGCACAGCACCACCGTGTTAACATTGCCACACTCGCAGGAAGGGATTTTCTTTCTTTTCCTAAGTTCTTACTTAAGGAATATGTAAGTTCTATTTTTAAATTCTAGAACATGACACACTTGAAGGGCAAAATGTTTCCCATCCAATAATTCTTTATCTTACTGTGTAAAAGCCTCTCACTAATTTTTTTTTCTCAAATTATTTTTTAACTGACAGAAGATCCATTTCCAGACCAGCTTTCACCGTGCCTCTTCTCCCACTTTTGATGTGTGTTAGTATCTGAGCCTAGGTGTGTGGGTGCACATGCGCATGGAGGCCAGGGGTCAACATTGTCTTCCTCTATCAACCTCCCTGGCCTTTCTTAAGGTTCTCTCCCTGAACCTGAGCTCACTAATTCAGCTAGATCTGTCTCTATTACGGGCACTTGTCCCTACACCAGCTCTTCATGTAGGGGCTGGGATTACAGGCACACGTCGCTACACCAGCTCTTCGCGTGGGTGCTGGGGATCCAAACTCAGCTGTTCACCTTTCACAGCAAGCACGTTACTCAGCCAGCTCCCTAGCCCCTGACCTTTTCTTCCAGAGAAACAAAGTAAGGTGAACTCGTAAGCATTCGTTACAGTTACTTCCTTCACAGGTTGGCCGAAGCAGATCAAGGGAGTCCAGCATCATTTCATGCAGGTCTGAGTGTTTATAACTCCGTTTCAGAAAGAGCTTGGAGACGCACAGGGAAGTCAAGGGGGTGCTCAGGCACAGGAAACAAGCTGGAGAAGGCGGCACCGGCTGGTGTGAGGACACGAAGACGCAACCCTGCCGAAGAGGAGGGTCGGTAATAACAACGGCGTTCATCTGCAGGCGCCACACCGAGCACCTGCTGCCCAGGGGGAGGACGGGTCTGCCCAGCACCAGCACTTCACGGCAATGAGGCCTCCCAGTACCCACGGCAGGGCCCAGCTCCCCCGGCAAGGCTGTGGGCTAAGTGTCTGCTGCCCAGTGACAAGTAATGCCGGGCAGCCAAAGGCACCCCCGTACTTAAGTGCAGAGCTGGGCTGGAGCACAGTGCAGCCCGCAGAGACACACACTGGGCATGTGCAGGGCACGCTCCAAACCCGTACCACGGAAAGGAAAAACGAGAGGCAACGCAGAGCTTGGGCAGAGATTAAATAACCAAACAGCTGGGCATTTATTACAAAAGCTGGTTTTCTCCCCTCCCTTCCTATGTATTGTGTTTTCCCTTTATGTCAGTGACTCAATCGTAAAGTGATCAGAAGTCCTCGAGATTAAATAACAAGTCTGTCAACACATATTTTGGAGTGTAATACAAGAGGTGGGAGAACATTTCCTAACCCAATGTGAATTAGGTGTCCCTCAAAATTGCACATTTTCCTCCTAGTTTGCTTACATAATTTAAAATGTATGTACAGAATGTCCTTAAAGTATTGATTCATATAGAATTCAGTCTGGAAGACATACACACTACCACCTTCTAAAAAGGACAGGCCTCAGGCCCTAACAATCCACTAGCATGATTCAATACATACATTTCACACCCTTGCAACAAAGAGTCTTTGCTGTGTCTCTAATCCTAGTCTTCTTCTGAGGTAACTCCAGGAACCGGGCTGCGACAGAGACCACTTTTCCAAGAATAAGGCTACAAAGCAAGGCTTCTCGGAGGGTCTTAACGTTCCCAGACTGTAAGTCTGAGGTTGGAAGCTCCATGCTGGAATGTTCGAGATAACTTATAGTTCATGAACAGAAGACTACTCCTAGGAGTGAGTCAAATGTCAGTGAAGTCGGAGAACAAGCTGACAACCATTCTAGAGAGGACGAGGACCTCCAGAAGCCACAGAGTGACCGAGCCACAAGCACAGTGACATCATCTTCCAGCCTCGGTAAGGTACACTCTGTCCAAGGCGGGGCCGCAGCTTCATCTGGCCTGAGCTCGGATTCACGTCTTCATGGTGATGCCCTCTCTGCACACTGGCTTTCAGAGGGTCACCCGGCGGTCTTCTCATCAAACCAGCTTGCATGACTCTGCCTCCTGTTCACTGAGCCCTTAATTAAGGCTGACGAACAAGGGCCCAGGACCAAAACATGTCCGGTTAACGGGATAAGCTGACAAGCCCGACGAAGAGGCTGGCAGGTTCCTTTTAGTACATTCACAAATATAGTAAAAAATGGTCAGTAACTGCTCTAGTGTACAAAAATAATTCGACAGTGTCGGGGGCAGTGGGCAGTGGGCAGGACGCCTGACGAGCTGAGGTTCCGTCGGGGCTGGGAGGACTCCACACGCCGGAACCGAAGGCCTACAGGCTCCGTGAGTGTCCCATCCATTCTCCCGTGGGCACCGATCACTCACTCAGTATGTGAGCTTGTCTCCTTCGCACAAGAGAGAACACTTCCCTCACTATTAACGGTGAGATAAACAGAATTGTACAACTTGTCTGTGGAGAGAGAAAAGTTTTTAAAATGAACAACTTACTTTTGGTAGAGCATCATGATTTGAACATTAGCGATGGATCTGAGCAAACACATTCTGACATCACAGAAAGAAAGCGGTCCATCTTCAGTGAATTAGAAAACAACTTTTGAAAATTAGAGTTAAAACCACAAACACACAATGTCACATCAGCTGTCAAAAATAAATAATAAATAACTGAAGTGTGCCACTACCATGGGCAAAACAAGTTCCTAGAGCCCAGAAGAAGGTTGGGCTTCTCCTTTCTTTTTTTTAAATTTTTGTTTGTTTGTTTTTGGAGACAGGGTTCTCTATATCACAGTCATGGCTATTCTGAAACTCACTCTGTAAACCAGGCTGGCCTCAAAATCACAGAGCTTCCCCTGCCTCTGCTGGGAATAAAGGTGTGCGCCACCCCCACACCTGGCAAACGTCAGCTTCCTCATGGCAGATCCGGGTTTTCACTTCAATAGTTCTGGTAGTGTGTGTGTGCAGGTGTGTGTGTGTGTACAGGTGTGTGTGTGTGTGTGCAGGTGTGTGTGTACAGGTGTGTGTATGTGCAGGTGTGTGTGTGCAGGTGTGTGTGTGTGTGTGTGCATGTGCAGGTGCCACAGCACGTGTGCAGGTCAGAGGACATCTCAGAGCAGTCGGCTCTCGCCTTCCACCACGCTGAGGTAGGCGCTCACACCTCTGCTAACGTGCTACTGCTACAGCGTGGCTGGCCTGCAAGCTGTTGGATGTCTTCCTGTTTCTGCCTTCCTTCTCGCAGGAGGAGTTCTGGGGTCCCAGAGGTGCACCACATCTGGCTTTTTATGGAGAGTCTGGGTACTGAACTTGGTTAAAGGGCTTGCGCTGCAGCCTGGACTTCCACTGAGCCATCTCCTTTTCGTTTGTTTTGCGGGGCTGGGGACTGAACTCCGGGCCTTCAGCACGCTGCAGCCCTAGCCCACAAATGGATCCTGGAAGCCAATGTCCTTTTTCTTTAAAGACAAAGTCTTCCAGGCTGGCCCTCAACTCATAATCCTCCTGCCTCTGCCTCCCCAATCTGAGTCATTAGAAGCTGGAGAAGAGAGCCTAGGGACTTGCTCGTGTTGACCTATCCTGTTCCTCCTTGGGACAGGCCGGAGGACAGCTGCTTAGAGTCAGGTGACAGTGGCCAATTAGGACGCCTGGTTTCAAGGCTAAGCCATCCGCAGACGAGCTCAAGCTGACCTGACATGATGAGCATTGTCCCTCAACAATACGACAGAATATGTCACACGCCTTCTCAACAGAAAGCAGCATCTTAGAAGCAGGGCCTTTCTGGCTGTTTCTCAGAAAGCCCAACATCTCAGCCAAGGCTCTGGAGCTGAACACCTGCCCCTGCGGACGGTGTTAATTAGAGCTCCCTTCTCTGTAACACTGTTGCCTTGCTGCAGAATTCTCCAGCCCTGTTTAGCAAGCAGCCAGTCAGCAGCCCAGAGGAGCACACTGATTAATGGCTGGCGAGGGATGAGTAAGCCTCTTGCTTCTCTGCAATTGTAAATGGGAACACTCATTAGTCTCAGGTCGGGACAGGCAAACTCAGGGGCCTTGGGCTCCTTGAGAAAAGAAATGAGTCTTCCCAGCCTAATCAAATGCTACTTTTCACCCTAAAATCTTTAAAAGGAATCAGCAATTTTGTTGGTTTCAAGTAGTGATGAAATCAAATGTTCTAAACTAAATAGGAAAACTGGTTAAAGAAAAAAGCCCATGCTTACCATGAGAATGAAAAAGTAGAAAACCCACATCCATCCTAGGTTGTCTTGGATCAAAGACACCAGATACTAAAAAAGAGAAAAGGAAATTATGATATAATTCTTTATAAATTAACAAGATGAGGGCTGGGGACATGGCCGGCTCTATTTGATAATGTTTAGTTAACGTTCACAACACCCTGGGTTTGACCCCCAACAACATGTAACTATACATGGTTGGGCATGGCTGTGATCCAGTGCTTGGAAGGTGATCAAAAGTTCAAGGTCATCCTCTACCACATAGCCACTTTGAGAACAGCCTAGGCTGCGTAAGACTGCCTCAAGAAAACGGCGGTGGTGGTGGGGGGGTCGTGGGGGGGGGTCAGGAGCTTGCTGCTGAGTCAGTGGGGTGGGGTGGGGGGTCAGGAGCTTGCTGCCGAGTCAGACGGCCCCACGGTTAGCAGCACTGGCTACTCTTAATCATAACCACCTGTCTGTCACTCAGGAGAACCCACCCCTCTTCTGGCCTCTGCAGGCACCAGATAACCACACACATTCATGAAGGCAAAACACTCATACACATAAAATAGAAATCAATGAGATAAAGTAGTTGAAAAGGAGATTAGACAGGACTACTTTGGGAAATCAGGAACTGGGGTTTCAATAACATCTTGTCGTTTACAAAGCTCTTCCACAGACATATTCCCATTTTGAGACAGGGTCTCACCATGTCCAGGCCGGCCGGGAACTCACGCTGTCAGTCTGAGTGCTGGTAATGACTACAGGCTTGGCCTGCCACCCTGGTTCCGTGTGCATTTTATTACTGGCTCATTCTGTACAGAACTGCAGAAGGAGCTGTATGCCAGAGGTTTGCTCTTCAGAGGAAGAACAGCATCCTTGGTGCCTCCTGCTCCCTCCTCATCTCCTGGTGGAAGGTCCTAGAGCTGATGCTTTCAAGAACAAGCTAGCTCCCCAGCTTTTCTTTCTGTTTCCCTTTTCAGTGTTTCCGAGGCACAGATTTGCTGTGTAGGCCTCAGCAGCTGGCAGCTGATAAGTCAATGAGAGAGACCTCAAATGCCCTTCTCCCTTCTCAACCACACTATCTGTTCACCGGGTTACTACGTTACCAACCTCCCACAAGATAACTCCTTCCCTTTACTTTCTTTTGTTTGTTTTGGTTTTTCGAGAAAGGGTTTCTCTGTGTAGCATGGCTGTCCTCACTTTATGGGATCTGCCTCTGCCTCCCAAGCGCTGAGATTAAAGGCGCACATCATCACACCTGGTCTCTCTCTCTCTCTCTCTCTCTCTCTCTCTCTCTCTCTCTCTCTCTCGATCTGCCTCTGCCTCCCAAGCGATGAGATTAAAGGCGCACACCATCACACCTGGTCTCTCTCTCTCTCTTTCTTTTTCGGAGCTGAGGATTGAACCCAGGGCCTTATGCTTGCTAGGCAAGCACTCTACCACTGATCTAAATGCCCAACCCCCTGGCTTTTCTCTTTATTTCCAATTATTGAAAAGAAGCTAAGAGCACTTAACCCAGCGTTCTCTCCCTCCCCCATTACAGGAATATCTAACATAAAATTACCATTTTACAGTTTTTTAAGTGTATGTGTGTCCATGTATGCATAGGTATGTGAGCTTGTACCCAAGCGTAAAAGCTGGAAGACGGTATCAGGTGTCCCCCTCCATCACAATGCCTATTCTTTTGAGGTTTGCCTGGGCATAGGGATCAGATTTTCTCAGCTAGGCTGGAAGCCACCGAGTCCCAGCAATCGTCCTGTCTATGGCTCCCTCAGAGTTGGGGTTACAGGAAAGCCTAGGATTCCCAGCTTGTTACCTAAAGGCTAGGATCCTGATCGGTCCTCCTGATTACACAGTGGGTGTTCTTCCCCCCGGGCCACCTCTCCACTCCCTAACTGTAACCATTTTAAACACACAGGTCGAGAGCATCAGTTAGTCACAATGATGCACAGCCACAACAGCTACTTATTCCCACATCGTTTTTATCTATAACAAAGCTCTGTGAATCACAGCGCCCACAACCCTAGCCACTGGCAAGTTCTATTTTGTTGTTTTCTTCTCCCCAAAGCCAGGATCTCACCCTCTAGCCTAGGCTGGTCAAACTCATTCCTTAGTCTAGGACAGCCTTGAACTTGTGGCAATCCTCTTGGAAGTCCTAGTCTTCCAAGTGCTGAGATTACATGCATGTACCACCACACCTGACTTAATAACTTCTAATTTACTTTCTAAAGCTGTGAATTTGCCTACTGTAGATATTTCATGTAAATTGTTTTTAATTTCACATTCATTTAGCAAATTTTCAAGGTTCAAACATACAGTAAGCATGCATCAGCATTTCATTCCTTTTCATGGATGAATAGAATTCCACTGAATGTATATAGCACATTTTTAAAAAATCCATTCATTTGTTGGATGCCTATTTCCACCTTTTATCTACTATGAATAATATTGTAATTTTTTGGGGGGGGGAGAATACCCACATTTTCCACAAAAGCTCCACCATTTTGTTTATGCTCATACCAGCAATGGAAGGCTCTGATTTTGCCTGGACACACAGATGTGAAACACGTGAATGCCTGGTCCTGTGGAAGCCAGAAAAGGGCACTGGATCCTCTGGAACTAGAGTCACAGCCAGTTGCAAACCATCATGTGGGTGCTGGGAACTGAACCCGGGTCCTCTTGAAGAGCAGCCAGTGCTCTACCCACTGAGCCGCCTCTCCAGCCTCTATTTCCTACTTTTTAATTATAGCCACTAGGAATGAAGATCAGATCTCAGTGTGGTTCTGATTTGTATTTCTCTACTAAGGCTATTGAGACTCTTCCCATATGTTATATTAGCCATTTTTATGTATTTTTCATCAAATTTGTCCCTATGTTTTCTTCGAAGAATTTCAGAATTTTAGCTCCTAAAGTTAGATCTTTGATCCACTTTGGCCCTGGATGGCCTGGTTGCCATTACACAGCCCCGGTCGACCTTCAACTCAAAGCAATTCTGCTGCTTCTGAGGGCTGAGATTACGGGGGGGGTGCACACCATCACACTCTGTTTGGAACAATCTGCTTTTCAAGGAATGCAGAGTCTGGTACAGAGGACAGAGATCCAGATTGGCAAGTTGGTGCCATAGGTGCCATAGGTGTTTTCTGGAGGCATGTACCAACTGCTAAGGCAACCAGGAAGAAAAAACAACAAATTCTTGAGAATTTGTCGAAATTCAGGGAAGGCAGAGGCAACACTTGGAGCCACTTGGAGCAGCCCAGGGAATGGCCGAGGGCAAGGCTGACGGAGTTTTAGCCTTCAGAGTTTGGGAGGCAATGGCAAACCATTCAAAACTCCCCAAGAGGCCAGGCACGGCGGTGCACACCTTTAACCCCAGCACTCAGGAGGCAGAGGCAGGCGGATCTCTGAGTTTGAGGCCAGCCTGGTTTACAAATCTCTTGAGTTCCAGGACAGCCAGGACCATCTGGAAAAACAAAACAAACAAACAAAAATCCCAAGAGAAGGGATGAGCACAGTTAAGAATGATTATTCCTGACCCACTCGCCTGACTGTGGAGGTCAGTCCGACAGTGACCCGTGTTTACGAACACTGACATGTCAGACGGACAGGACTAAACCAAGTCTAAACAGTCTATTATCCCAGGCCTCGGGAGGTGGGTCGGGGACTCAAGGTCATGCTATTCTACACAGCAAGCTCAAGGTCAGACTGGGCTATGTGAGAAACTGTCCTCAAAAAGGAAAAAAGAAAATTCCAAGTAAAATGACTGCAATGCTAATTATGATTACCTACCTGACTAACTTAGAGAGCACTAGTGAGGGACAATCTAACACCCAATGCAATGGGGCCAGAGAGGTGGCTCGGGGTGAAGGCCTGAGTTCCAGCTCCAGGACCCATAGAGTGGAGAGAACAGATTCTGGCAGGTTGCCCTGCCTTCCACACATGTGCCGCATGGCAAGCATGCCCCCACACATAGGCTCACACACGAAAATACCTAAGTGTATAAAATAAAATGCTTGTTCGCCACCCGCTCAGACATGAAGCCTTCTGGATGGGTGACGGTAGCCCCGTCTGGCTTCTACCTCAGAGCACGCAGCAGGAATTCTTCCACTCTTGTTAACTGTTTATGTTTTTGACTCTTAGTGATATATCCTACGTGGTCAAATAGCCTCAGGATTGTACAGCACTTTGGAAGCAGCATGTCTCCTGTGTGCCGGCAGCAGTGCTGGGTAAGGCTGCAGGGGAACCGAACCAGGATGCCGCCCTCACGGAGCCTCATTACTCCAGCGAGCAGACACTGATGAGCCTCCACTACATGGCTGATCAACACCAGGACAGTCTACTGTTCCTCACTGCTTGCTCCCACACTGACCCCAAGATTAGCTACCAGTGATTCACCCTGCTCGTCAGGCAAACCAGCAACCTTTAAGTCATTCTGACTACTACAGTAGAGCCAGAGCCCAGAGCCCAGAGCCCAGAGCCCAGAGCCCAGAGCCTAGAGCCTAGACCTAGAGCCTAGAGCGTCTCCAGCATCCACACGGGAATTTACAGCTCCACAGGTTCCATCTCTGCACGTCTGCAGACTTCCGGAGTTCTGCTTCCCAGACAACTCTGCTACAGGATACATACAGTCACCCTCTGGGACCAGTCACAGATGTCTAGGCATGGAGAAACAGACTGTACTCAGAGGTAGCTAGCTAGCTACACACTCTATGGCCATGTGAGATGCCTTCCATATTAGGTCTCCGGGCTTTCTGTACAGTGGTTCGCAGCACAAGAGCGCCACCTACCGTGGGAGCCAGCAAGCACACGCTGTTCTCACCTGGCCCACGGCAGCACCAATACTCCCAGTTCCATCGACAATTCCCGTGACAGTCGCCAGAGCCTCACTGCTCCCTTGGATCAGCTCTTGGCGGCCCAAGTCTGCAGAAATAGCCGAGCTAATCATATTGGATGGTCCGCCAATGAAAAACCCTGAAGCCATAAAGAGAACAGGTTCATGTTAAAATATAATCCCTAACTCTAGCCAGATAAGAAAAAAATATCGGCTGGGTGGTGGTGGCGCACGTCTTTAATCCCAGCACTCGGGAGGCAGAGCCAGGCGGATCTCTGTGAGTTCGAGGCCAGCCTGGGCTACAGGCCAGCCTGGGCTACAGAGTGAGTTCCAGGAAAGGCGCAAAGCTACACAGAGAAAACCAGTCTCGGAAAACCAAAAAAAAAAAAAAAAAAGAAAAAAAGAAAAAGAAAAAGAAAAAAGAAAAAAAATATCATCCCAACGTCTTAACATGTTGGGGAGAAACAGAAAACAGGAAGTGCTCTCAGACAGCATTTTCAAACAAACTGGTATCTACTTCTCTAAAATCCTTTCCTGAATGGTGTGACCCCCTGGTGTATCTATGGCACCTAAGGCTAACAATACAACAGAACACACAGTCTTCTTAATGCTTGAGCCACTCAGGTCAGTGAACACACTGGAAAGAAAGAGAGGGCTGCCGGGCGGTGGTGGCGCACGCCTTTAATCCCAGCACTCGGGAGGCAGAGCCAGGTGGATCTCTGTGAGTTCGAGGCCAGCCTGGGCTACCAAGTGAGCTCCAGGAAAGGCGCAAAGCTACACAGAGAAACCCCTGTCTCGAAAAACAAAAACAAAAAAAAACAAAAAGAAAAAAAAAAGAAAGAAAAGAAAGAAAGAGAGGGCCGAGACGGTGCTGTTTCAGAGGTACAGGGACGCTATCTGCCCTGGCTCTGAGAAGGCCAACCCCTGGCTGGGTGTGGCTTGGCTCTTGTAAACTGGGTCATCTTACTGGAATCAGACTCACACATCTTGCTGAATTACAAAAATTACTATTTTTTTTTTTTTAAAATAACATGTTCCTTAATTGTGCCCAACGACTTTACCTAGTGCTCAGGAAAATACTGACCCAGTTTGGCACAAGAGAACAAGCTAACTGTCCTGGACTTCCATAAGCTGGTGGGTGGAATTCCAATGTGACACCTTCCCAAGTCACTTTCTGAATCCAAATGTTTAGGACATCTGTCCACAGGGACAGCTTCTGTCACAGAGAGGGAAGCTGCCCAAGGAGGCATCGACCTCTCTATCACTTGAGTTCTACAGAGCGGAGGTTTTAGTGTCGGTCCATCTGCAGGAGACAGCCTCCTCCGAACTCCCAGAGGACCAGCACAGTGAACAGAGCGGCCTGGCATACCTGTGATGGTCATCAGGAGCGCGTTGATGGACTTGTTGTTCGGGGAGCCTGTGAGAAGAGACACACAGCACAGTGACCGGAAAAGCAGGTTCGTGTGCCTCAGCAACAGCGCACAGCGGCTGCATCTCCGACACCTCACGATCCCTCCAGAGACAACAAAGACGGACAACTCTCCCCGCCTGCCTCTGCGGCTTTTGTCCTGTCTGCCTCTGGCTGCAGCTCTAGCTAATGAGATGTCTAAAAGCAGAGAACGACTCTACCGTCTTTAGAACACACACACACACACACACACACACACACACACACACACACACACACCCCAAGGCCTGCTAATTACCATCTTCCCGCTTTTGAAACCTTGCCCCCTTTTATGGTTTTATCAGCTCTAATGCTGTCCCTCTGGAGCCGCCCCTCAAACAAAGCAATACACTCCCAAGCAAGCTTTCAGACAGATCCACAAAGCAGCAGAGATGCCAGTTTCCTCTCCACACAAATAAAACCATGGGATGACAATTCCCAGGCACTCGGAGCTAATCCCGGCTCTCTCCACGGCTGACCGCTGACTCTGGGCAAGGGTCTACCTTCAAGAGATCAGGAATCAAGGCGGCTGCAACAGAATACTCACGACTATACCCAACAAGGGAGCCAACCGCCAGGACGAGGCTGAGGGCCAGCACGGGGGCTCTCTTCTGCAGCACGTCGGAGATGAAGCCTTGCAGAGTCCCACCTTGAAGCACAAAGAGCATTGACGTCAGCGGAACGCAGCCGTGCCTGGGCCAAGCCCTCTGAGGCAAGCTCCTCGGGGGCCAAGGACACAGCGGGCTCTCCCACGGTGACGGCCCGTGGACAGGACACCTCAAATCAATCATCCAAGAGAGAAAAAAGAAAACCATCCAAACCACTATTACCCATATTTACTGTTTCCCCTACCAAATCAAGAGTGAGGTGATCCTGGATTTTCTTCGTTTTAATTTAAAGCAGACAATGGACTAACTAAGTGAACCTGTACTCCCAGCTCCCTGGAGGCTGGAGCAGGAAGATCATAAAGCGGCAAGCAGCTCGGGCTGCCCAGTGTGAGCCTGGGGGCTCGGCCTCAGCACCACCAAGTTTAGGGAGACGCCTCACGAGCCCTCGACAGAGCCCCTGAGCTGCGTCTCCAAACCAGCTCCGTTCGTTCTGCGCCAAGGCAACTTTAACTTAGGAAGGCACAGAGTGTGGCAGGTCTCAGGGTGTCTCCGTCACCTGTGTCTGGACCTAAGACTGCCAACGGCTGAGTGCAGACATAATGTCCGTGTGCCACCTAAGGACCCACTGCACAGTTCATGTGCTCAGGGTGGCTTGGACTTAAAGTACCTGTGTGTAAATATCACAGAGACAGAGACGGTAAGGTGGGGCCATAGTGTGTCATCTGTTGGTCTTATTTAAAAGTTTATTATTTCCTTGTTTGTATTTCTGTCTATACCACAAAGCCACTGGTAAAATCTGTTATAGAACTAGGGTTATACATATTTGCTAGCGCGTACAAAGTCCAGGGTTCAATCCCTAGGCTGGAAAAATAAACTAAACCGCTGTATACAGCAGGGCAAGTGCAAACACACACACACAGAGAGAGAGAGAGAGAAAGAGAGAAAAGGGAAATTCCTGCTCTTCCTTCCTCTCGTATCTGACAATCTGCCCAGGAAGGTGCCGTGTTTGCTTCCTCGGCCAGAGACACTGGGACAGTAGAGGAAGCCAAAACGAACACATTCCCACTCCATCTTGAATCTCTCACAAAATCAGCTTCAAAGGCAAGCCACCCCGAGAGCACACAAAGGGGCTGCGTTTAAAGAGATCCCCGAGTGTTCCCAAGACAAAAGGGCCGATCCATCAACCACAGACTAAGAAAAGACAGCCGATGAATCACAGCCGTCCGTCTCAGGCTGGCCTTCCTCTCTATGGACTTTTTGTTCTCACACGAGTTTGCGGGTTTACTGGAAGGATGGCTTGGGAGACGGCTGTGGGACAAGCCGTAAAACTTCAAATGAAGCAAGATCTCCTAAGTCCGGAAGGAGGTGCACACGCGCGTACCTACAATGCCTCCGACGTCGTACCAAATGGACAACTTGTCGGCTTCGGCTTCCTTCCACCCGAAGTTGTTACTCAGATAAAAGGGCAGCCAGAAGAAGAAGGAGTAATTCACCAGCTTCAGGCAGGCGTAGGCCAGGGAGTACTGTAAGAAAATCACGGCTGTCACCATGCAGCAAACAGCACAGCCTGGTGACCTCCCTGACTGGACCCGGAGGCCCTCTTCTCCTGACTCCCACGGCTTTCTAAAAAGGCCTTAAAAAATAAATAAATAAATAAATAAATAAATAAATAAATAAATAAATAAATAAAATCACATACAGCTTTTTCTTCACTATCCCCAGTTTCTCTCCTATCATTTCCCTGGCAAAGGCAAGCCAGTGTTTGGAACCCACAAAGCAGTGCGCACTGTACCCACATTTCTTTATTCAGACCAAAGGCCCACGGTATCCGTGCTGCCAACCCGCATCAGCTACGGACAAAGCAGCCTAGCAAACAGCTCCGCTCACGCTGCAAGCAGTCAGACTTTCGTGGTTCTCTTCCTACCACGTTAATGCTGTAAAACTATGGAGAGTAATGTGACTCAGTCACAGAAAGACATCCCCCTGAGGACCACTTTCATATTAGAGCTTCCAAAAAGCCCTACATCCCACAAAGGAGAGCATCTCTGGTGGGCCAAAAAGGAAGGGATGTGCTCAGGACTGGCCTCCTGGCTCTCTTTTGAAAGCTGCCTTAAGTGGGTGATGGCTGAGACTCCTGTATCCAACACATTATTACCAGGAAACCCTGACTATTAGCATCAAAGGGGAGGCGGAGGCAGAGGGCTGACTTCAAAGGGTGTCTGGCTAGTACACTCCTGCCCCTGAGCGCCAGCTATTCCCCAGGTGCCACGTGTTTTAAAAGAGCTTCCCTGGCAGGGCAGCAGCCACCCCGTAGAGAGCCAAATCTCAACCAGCGAGCGCTCTGCCCACGGCCTGCTCCAAAGACAAAGGCGCGGGTTAACTAGACTTCCTTTCCACCCTGCCCCTGCTGGAGAACAATGGCTCGGGAAGTACAAAGGAACCAGCAAATGAGTTTCTTGTTTGGTCACAACAAACCCAAGTTCTGTCTCAACCAAAGCAACTACCAGCCAAATGCTTTAATAACGGGAATTCAGACAGGCTCTTCCTAAGAACAGGGCTACAAGCACCGGAGCTTCCCCGACACGTCACTGTCCTGATTCAAGCATCACAGGGTTGTGTCACACTTACACTGGACTGACACTTGACTGCCTGTTGGGAGGGTTAGGCTTTTTAGCAGACAGGCACAGGCAGAAGGGGGCTGAGAGGGACTGAAAAGTGGGGGTGGGGGGGATGCATACGCATCAGGAAAAGAGGTGACAAGAACAGGTGTTTTGTCGACTACACAAAGCCAGTGATCTAGACCCAGGCAAGACGGGTGTCATCTCCATCCCACAGGAAGGGGAACTGAGTCACAAGGATGGGTTGGGTGACTTACAGAAAGTTAGTGGGCAAGCTGGAAACACAAACTAGGCCTCTTAACTTCCACTCCAGTGGTAGCCAGGCACCCAAAACATCAAGACAGACAGACTGCCGCAGAAGGGGTTCGCCTCAGACGGAGGTTTTCCCGACTGCAAAGGTTGTGGAGACACTGGGGTGCGATACCAAGAAATACTGAGAGTCTGTCCTGGACAGGGTGACTCCCTACTCCCTGGGATGACCAGAAGTCACAAATGAGGCAGAGAGTGAACCGTCCAAACCCTTCTGGGTCCACATAAATTCAACAGACTCAAAACACATATTTAAAAACTTGTCATTTTTGCCTTTGGAGCTGCATGCTAGATCAGGGTCAGCAGGTTCATGGGTCACATCTGGCCATGCCCATCTGCAGCTTCTGTGTGCTACAGAGTCAAGGGATTAAACTAAGATTTTTCAGTTCCCCCAGAGCTACAAATATTCAGTCATCATGGCTCTCAGGGAAGCGGAGGGATGCTACACAATCTCAAATACACGGGTAAAATGAAGGCAGCTTCCCTGGCCGACTGTGGAAGTAGACAGGCCAGTCCTTACCGGTATGACTCCAGGGAGGCAGCAAGCCTGGTGAAAGCTTATTGCCGTCACTTGGGTGGCAGCCCCGTCCTCTTGGATGGAATAATTTGGCTCATATCCATCTTCCTCTTCAGCACCACTAATGAGGGGCCTGTGTGAATCCTCCTCCGAACCTTCTTCTGCCTCAATACTTGGGAGACCTGGGACAGCACCAACAGTGACCATTTACAGAGCACGACCTGTGTGCCTAGCCCTGAGCCAGGCTCCCATACACCACCGCTTACAGAGTCGATGCTGTTATTTTCCTTGTGTAGAAGACCCAGCTAAGCTCCAGAGACCAAGGACAAGCAAAGCCAATTAAGGCCCCAGAGCCTGTCACTCAAAGCTCAGAAGAGCTGCACACCCTTCTGCTCCTGTGGCTTCACTTGTACACACTCCAAATTTAACCACAAGAAAATATCAAACCGAATCAGTTTCTAAAGGAAAAGAATCCAGTCTCAAGATGTTACATTCTTTTTTTCTTTTTCCTTTCTTTTCTTTTTTTTTTTTTTTTGGTTTTTCGAGACAGGGTTTCTCTGTGTAGCTTTGCGCCTTTCCTGGAACTTACTCTGTAGCCCAGGCTGGCCTCGAACTCACAAAGATCCACCTGCCTCTGCCTCCCGAGTGCTGGGATTAAAGGCGTGCGCCACCACCGCCTGGCTAAGATGTTACATTCTTAGCCAGTGTCTCAGTTTCATAAATCGTCTACAAACGTTCGGTTCTTCCTGCACTCATGTGCCTCACTCCCTCAAACCCCTGTAGTGGTAACAGACTTGGCTGTGACTGGACAGGATGCACAGGGCAAAACTGTTCCTTGAATGCCCTGAGAGCAGCGTGCAGCTTTCCTCCAGGAATTCCTGTCCTGTCCTTGGACTTCCCTCAGCTCCTAACAGTAAGGTATTCTGAGCGGAAGAGATGGCTTCTCCTCACCGATTTCTTCTGGCGACACCAGCAGTCCAAAGAAGATGACGACCCCGCCAGTAAACTGCACAGTCGCGGTCACCAGAAAGGCATACTGGAGGAAGAGAGAGAGGGCTGAGGTGGTCCTTACACAGCCGTGTTCATGAGACACACGACGGGGGTCGGACAGGAAAGGCAGGGGGCGGGGAGGACTTCAGTACCCGGGGCTTCCAGGCTAGGCACCAAGCCAACTGTTCTTACATGTGACTCCCCACTGCATTTTCCCAAGGACATGGTGAGGCTCACAGAGGACCGTGAGGGTCCCCTGGATACTAAGTGTCACTATTAGGATTGAAAAATCAGGATTAGTCCCCCAAATCTCAATCTTTTCATCATCCAAACTCCTACAAAGACATAACATCTGCCCTCGAAGATATAATACCCAGCTGAGGGGATTAACCAATACCCAACACAATACGAAAAGGTGGCATGAAGCTAAATGAACAGGAAGACCCAGCCCTAGTAGAAACATAGAGGATTCAAGAGGAATCAGGTAAAAGCAGGCTGACACGGGAGATGATGTTGTTTAAGGACACGGTGGAGAATCCTCTCCACCCCAGGGGACGAGATGCTGGCACCCTGGGGACGAGATGCTATTCACTGTATGCCTGGGGAAGGCTGCTGCCCTGGACCACAGGGAAGAGAACCGCCACGGGAGGCGGATGTCAGGATGAGAGACTCAATGGCCAGGCTGCACAGCTGTCTTACTGATATAGACAATGAGACACAATTTTTAAACAACTGAACAACAAAATTAAAGGCAGGGGACAGGGAGGACTTCAGTACCCGGGGCTAGTATTTCCAGATGCTAGATCCAGGAGCAGCACAGGAATGAGTGAAATTCACACTTGAACCAATTAGTACAATCCAGGTGTGACAGATGTAAAAAAGTCTGGGGGGGGGGGAGGGGAAGGTGACTGTGACAGATGATGGGCTTCACCTGGACCAAAATACCTACTCTCTGAAGGAGCAACTTACTTTTAATCACCTAGGTTTCTAACTGGCGATCTAGTCAAGAACATAAGCATTACGGTGTGGAGTAAATCCCTTCTGCCCGATCCCTTCCCAGCCCATCCAACTCTCAACTGCCCGAACATATAAACACTGCCGCGTAGCTTTTGTTCTCCAGGGGCCGTTAGGAAACACACAAGCTAATGGAACCATCATCACTCTTCCTTTCTCCAAAGGGCATCCCGGGGCACACTGCTGACAGGGTCTGCCTGCTGTCTGTGAGATCTTCCCAGTGTCTTGCTCTCTTTAGTTAGAGGTTCTGATCCCAAAGTCACAGCTGCATGGACGGCATCCTCCAACAGGCGCATCAGAGTTTAAATACTTCCCTGTCGGCTGACATTGAACGTCAAGCTTTGGTTGTGATACACTGTGTTGCGGTAGCTGCAGATAACACTTGATGTACACGTGTGTGCACATTCACGGGTGCCGACACTTCCCAGAGGTGGACCAGCCTGGTCAGGGCCGCCGTAACCTGACAGACATTGTCAACCACAGCCATGGCCATTGCTTCACAACCTCAGGATCACAACAGCTTACCAAGCTGTATTCTACCAAACCACTAAACACACAATATAGTCTTTCTGTCATTCCCTTATCTCCTTAATTTTCTATAAAAATAATTTACTGGTTTAAAAAACCCCAACTGTACCTTCCCTAACTTTCAGACAATCTGCATACTTCTTATTCTTCATTCCCACATAGGAACATTAGAAGGCCGAACAAAGGCTGCTCAGCTCTCCACACACCCAGGACTGTAACAGAGCCAGTGCGCCCAGCTTCTTGTTCTGTTGGCCATAGGGACCATGTTCTGGAAGTTTCACTTCTGCCATCACTTAGACTCCTTGGGATATTTGGGATGGATGCCTAGGGCTTCTTGGCCACTTGATTCCTCAGGAATTCAAAGTAGTTGAAACAATGCAAATAATTGGCAACATCTTGTGATGATACTCCCAAAGGCTCAGAGGTCAGAAAGAAGGTGACTGTCTTTATTCCTCTTTCTGCGTGAACAAGCTTACTTCAATTTGAGCCTGCTGGGGATGCACTACACCACCCTATTCAGAGTCTGCCAAATACTCAGCAGACTGAACATGCCCCGCCCCACCCCAAAGGCTTCCTCCCATCTGCATGGACTTTAGTTGGCTGTGTACCTGGAGATGGCTCTCCACAACCACGATGGACCACTGGCAGCTGGGCTGCGAGGCACACACCCACTTGTAGCTAGAGTTTTCCGCCTTGCCCACAGTCAGGACAAATCTTTGTCACCCGCCAGTCCCACAGCCGCTCAGACCCAACCAAGTAACACAGAGACTTATATTGATTACAAACTGTATGGCCATGGCAGGCTTCTTGCTAACTGTTCTTTTATCTTAAATTAATCCATTTCCATAAATCTATACCTTGCCACGTGGCTGGTGGCTTACCGGCATCTTCACATGCTGCTGGTCATGGCGGCGGCTGCAGTTTCTCTCCGCCTCAGCCTTCCGCTTCCCAGAATCCTCTCTCCTTGTCCCACCTACTTCCTGCCTGGCCACTGGCCAACCAGTGTTTTATTTATTGACCAATCAGAGCAATTTGATATACAGACCGTCCCACAGCACCCACTCTTGCTCAGTACTCATAATTTTATCATCTTTTCCCTTCTTATATAACATTCTTTTTTTTTTTTTTTTTTTTTTTTTTTTGGTTTTTTGAGACAGCGCTTCTCCATGTTGTGTTGGAGCCTGTCCTGGATCTCGCTCTGTGGAACAGGCTGGCCTCGAACTCACAGAGATCTGCCTGGCTCTGCCTCCCAAGTGCTGGGATTAAAGGCGTGCGCCACAGCTGCCCAGCTTGAATTACATTCTTGAAAGACTTCCACGCTGGGCATTCCACTTGAGCGTTAGTGTCCATCACACAGCCCAAGGCCCCTGCAAACCAAGTTAGCTTCCTTCTGTCAATAACATCACACGCTGTGGCCCCTTCTTCCCAGGCATGGTGGTGCACGCCTGTAATCGTGGCACTTGGACAGAGCAAAGAGGATAAGGAGTACTTCAAGGTCACCCTGGATTAAACAGCAAGAGCAAGTGTACACATACAAACCGTGAAAGAAACACCCACCTCATAGCCATACTGCAGAACAGATGAAGCCAGGCACGCTCCCAAAATATTGCCCACTGAAGCACAGGCACTCCAGAGACCAAAGACAACTCCTCGGCTAAGAAGAAGAACGGAAAAACCAAGACAATGCGTCAAGGATTCTACGTGCAGACAAAATGAAAAATGGCCAAAACAGTAAAGACATGCACTACAAAGAATCAACATTCTATTTAAAGTTTTGAAAAATATACCAGAATGATAAAACCAGATTCTTCTAAGATTTAATGATACTAAATTTTCATTTAGGGGTTAGATGTTTAATGCAGAGGCGGAGCGCTTGCAGAGCAATAGTGAAGTCTTAAGAACTGAAGAAAAAGAAAAGAATTGAAGAAAAGAAGCCAGGTATAGTGGTTTACGCCTCTGATCCCTGCACTCGGAAGGCTAGGGTCGGATTGCAGCAAGTTCAAGGCACCCATGCTACATGGCAGGACCCTGTCTCAAGAAAAACAAACACAAAAAAAGATGAAAAGCTCCAATACTATAAAAATACTAAAACCCATCAAGGGGGTCACGGAGCGGGTAAGTAAGCAAGCCAGGACCTAGGTGCATGACTCAGAAGAATCTGGCCTACGAGAACCGGGATTTTTTTTTTTTTTTCCCCAGCACTCCCAATCTCAGTGGACGCCGTGAATTACTGTTAAGGTTCCCAAGAAGTCAGCGTCTAAAGCAGTACGGGCCAGACTTGTCTCACTGCAGCTGCTTCTTTAACATCAGTCTGCCAGGCCCTTATGAGGCCAGAGCAAGAGGATTACAAGTTCAAGACCAGCCTGGGCTCTAGAGTAAGACCTCCACCCCACAGGCTTCCTCCCATCTGCATGGACTTTAGTTGGCTGTGTAACTGGAGATGGAAGGTCCCTTCAGAGGCTCTGCACACCCACGGCGGACCAATGGCAGTGGGCTGCCGAGGGACACACCCACTCTCACTCAGTACTCATAATTTTATCATCTTTTCCTTCTTGCATTACATTCTTGAAAGACTTCCACGCTGGGCTACAACTTGAGCGTTAGTGTCCATCACACAGCCCAAGGCTCCTGCAAACCAAGTTAGCTTCCTTCTGTCAATAACATCACACGCTGCGGCCCTTCTTCCCAGGCATGGTGGTGCACGCCTGTAATCATGGCACTCGGAGGCGGAGGCAGAGCCAGGAGGATCTCTGTGAGTTTGAGGCCAGCCTGGTCTACAGAGTGAGATCCAGGACAGACACCAAAACTACACAGAGAAACCCTGTCTCCAAAAAACAAAACAAAACAGCTAAAGCACAAAGCAAGCCTGGATCCTTCACTTTTCACCCTGTGCACTCTGCATGCCTTCTTCAGGGATGGCGTGGAGGATTCATCAGCAGGTACCTTCCTTCCTCCTACAGCGTACACACACCACACATGCCAAGTCCAACCTACTCTAACATGAAGGTTGAGGGGTAGGGAGGTGCTGCAAGCCCCAAATCATGGCAACATCTGAAGTAGAGCCCTCTTTTGGTGACCGTAGACACGCCACATGGATACCTTTTTCTTCTGTGCTAGCATTATCTTCTATACGCTACACATGTGCTCTACTACGGGGCAATGCCCCCAACCTTCAAGGCGGAGGTTCCTTACTGTTAATGAAATGACAAGGAAACCATAGAGCCTCAAAATACGGCAAAGCGAGCTAACCTCAAAGGAACATGCATAATGGATGGCATTCGGGTGGGACTATTACAGTTTCTAAAGGAGAGAGGCGTAAGAAGAATGAACTGGGAAGTACGGCCTTAGCAACGTGCCTCACTGGGTGTCCACAGACCGTCACTGAGGTCCACACACACTCTGCCGCGGACCTTCTATCCCAGACCTGCTCTGTCTAAAACAGAGACAAGATGAGGCATGCTCTAGGGCACCCAGTTCACAGAGTTCGAGCAGACTCAGTGACCCAACAGTAGTGCAAGCAGAGGAAGGGGCGCCATACCCAGCCTTGCCAAACCAGTTGCCCATCACAGCAACCACGCAGGGCCAGCCAGTGGACTGCAGCAGGCCGTTCACGATCCACAGGCCGCAGTACAGCCACTTGTTGTAGAAGCGCAGCCACTCCGTAAGGGTGCCAAAGACAAACACCTTCAAGAGAAGGAAAGAAAGGGACATGCGGCATCACACAGACACTTTCAATACACCCAACTGCTTTTCAGGATACACGAAAAATCTATTTGTGGGGTGGGCAAATGGCTCAGTGGGTAAGTATGCTTGCTACGAAAAGCATGAAGACCCAAGTTCCAATCCTTTTAAAACTGGAGTGTGGTCTCATGTCCCCTTGTAACCCAGTGCTATGGGGGATGCAAACAGAAAAATTACTGGGGCTCACTAGATGCCAGCCAAGCTCCGGGTTCAGTGAAAGACTCTGCCTTAAGAAAATAAGTGTGGGGGGGGGGGGCGGCGGCGCGCTGGAGATATGGCTCAGAGATTAAGAGCACCGGCTGTTCCTCCAGAGGTCCTGAGTTCAATTCCCAGCAACCACATGGTGGCTCACAACCATCTACAATGAGATCTGGTGCCCTCTTCTGGCCTGCGGGCAGAACACTGTATACATAATAAATAAATAAATCTTTAAAAAAAAGAGAGAAAGAAAGAGAGAGAGAGAGAGAGAGAGAAGGAAGGGAAGGGAAGGGAAGGGAAGGGAAGGGAAGGGAAGGGAAGGGAAGGGAAGGGAAGGAAGGGAGGAAGAAAGAAAGAAAGAAAGAAAGAAAGGAAGGAAGGAAGGAAGGAAGGAAGGAAGGAAGGAAGGAAGGAAGGAAGGAAGAAAGAAAGAAAGAAAGAAAGAAAGAAAGAAAGAAAGAAAGAAAGAAAGAAAAAGAAAAGAAGTCGGACAGTGAGAGAGCAAAACCCACAATGTCCTCCACTGGCTTCTGTATGTGCACACCTGCAGGAGTGTGCGTATGCACGCACGCACGCACGCACGCGTGCACACACAACACTCCCTTCAACTTGAATCTTCCACTCTAGAAGCAGAGGCCTCATTTTCCATCTGCTCCCTCACCCCCTCTGGGAATGGCAATCTCCAGAGGGCCAAAGCACTACACGAACCCACATGTGCATGCTGGGTCAGGACGGAACCAGGCACTGAGCACCAGGACTGTCCCATGTAAGCCAGATGTTGCTATGGCAGCTACTAAGTTGACTCACTTAAGTGAATCCTATCTATCATCTGCTGAATTATTCAACAGCTTCTATCATGTGCCTGGTTTTTTCCAGGCATTTGCTCAAAGGGACATTTTATTTGCAGTTGAAGTCTATTTTGAGAGGACTTGGCATGGGTAAGTAGAATACTGTCAGATCTCAGTTGTAAATTCTAGAATAAGCAAAACTACAGGGAAAGAAAAATGGTCAATGGTTGCCCAGGAGCAGAGAGAGGTAGTCACTCAACCACACTTGTTTGTAGAGACAAGACTAAATACCTACAGGGTTTATATATACATCTGAATGTTTTTAAATATTAAAAAATATGAATATAAGTGCAGTTCACTGGCTCATAAATAAAGTGCTTCGATTTCTAAAATTTTAAGAAATGGCAGACATTGAAAAACTGAAATAATCAGAATCTGACTAAAGTCTAGGAGTTGATTCAATCGGTAAGAAGCCTCACTGGCAGTAACAACGGCTGACTCGGATGCTGCCTCGCACATCCCCTTTGCAAATGAGGAAGGGGAAACACTGAAGAATCCGAGTCAGGAAACAGGAGAAAGAGGTGGCAGACTAAGGCTGCCCCGGGCTAGGGTCTGTGGGCTTACTCTGGAAAGCAAGACTGAAGCCTACGCACAAAGGGGGGAAATGTGAGCCAGAGCCCGGGAGAGGCCATGAGTGAGTCCTGTCAGACAGAGGTGCAGAGCCAAGGGTGTCAGGGGGCTACACGAGGGCCATTTGGGGCCAGAAGAATGAGAATAAAAGCGCTGGATGGAAAACAGTGGCCGGGTCAGGGAATCAGAATGTGTTAGTCTGTCTGCAGCCAAGGCAGGCAAGCGAGCATGACTGACAGGCAGCCCGAGACCAGGCTGAAGAGAGCCAACACTACGCTGTTTATCCAGGCTATGGGAATCCAGGAAGGATGACAGGATTCTTGCTTTAAAAAGATGCGCCTCAGTGAAAGACACACAGGAAGACAACATGAAGACCGGTCTCATTCCTGCACTCTAGATGGACATGAAAGGGCTAACTAACAGTCTAGAACATCTGATCAAAGTAGTAGCAACTGCTTATTTTTAAATTTTAGTCACAATTAGTGTGTTTATGATACGCGTGTGTGAGCGGGGCACACGCATGCCAGAGTGCACTCACGGAGGGAGGTCAGGGGACAACTTTCAGGCGTGTCTCTCCACCCACCGTGGGGTCAGGGGACGGACGTTAGGTCATCAGGTTTGCTCTCGAATCCGTAAGCCATCCGGACAGCCCAGTGATAACCACTATAACCATAAAAATCTTCCAACTTACCACAAACGCAGAAGAACACATGCCGAAGGACAGAACCCATCGTAAATTCAGCGGTCCCCAATGATGCCACTGATGAAGAGGCCCTGGAAAGAGAGCATTTCATATGACACCTCTAAATGGGATCGGTCTGAACTGGAAGCACACGTGACCAGTGAGGCAAACTAACGAGAGGGACTGGAAAACCAAACTTATTCACGGGTCTGGGTGACCTGTCTGTAACATTGCGCTGCAACATTCTGCAGAAGAGGGCAAGGCGAGCCCTGGGTATGTTCCATTTTCTAGATGGGCTAGATTAAGCAGTGGCTCTGAGCCTTCCTGCAGGATTCTCTGAGCCATGTGCACTTGGGGTTAAGAAATGTTCCCACGCGTGCGCAGTCTGGCGCAGGACAGAGGTTATGATGCACCCCAACTGCCTGAGCTCTCTAGGTTTCCGGAGACCACAAAGCAAGGAGGATGGGAAGGCTGGGAGGGCAAAGACCAATGAGAGGCACAGTGGCTGACCTTCCACTCTCCTGCCAGTGCCCAGCAGGAAGAAGTAAATACTGAGATCAGTCCAGACCTTGAGGGCAACACAGCTTAGGTTTCTGCCACAAATGTCTTGGCTTCAAACTTAAATTGACGTAGGACCAACTATTCCCAATAAACTGAGTGCCTTAATAACACAGAACCCTCAGGTGACAAACGTCACAGGTGTCTGTCCCTCCACACTGGAGGCTTGGCAGACAAGCATCAGATTCAGTGGCCTACACGCGCCACAAGAGCCTGTGCACTTTGTGAGTAAGAGGCCAATGGAAAACTCTCAATTCTCTTTCCCATAAGGGAGCCAATTGCTGCTGTATTACTCCAGAAAGCACGAGGCCTGGAAGCCGCAGAAGGAAAGGCAGGTCCACAAAAGAACCATTTGGGGCTAGAAAGATGGCTCAGTGGTTAAGAGTACTGGTTGCTTTTCCAGAATTTGGCTCAAGGAACTCACATGGTGGGTCAAAACTGTCTGGTTTCAGGGGATCTGATGCCGTTTCATCTCTACAGACACCAAGCACACATGTGGTGTACAGATATACGTGTAGGCAAAATGCCCATACACATAAATTAAAATATATATATATATAAAAAAATAAAACTCTATCTACCAAGTATGGTACAGCATGTCTTTAATCCAGGACTTGGGAGGCAGAGGCAAGAGATCTTTGTGAATTTGAGGCCAGCCTGGTCTACAGAGCCAGCTCTAGGACAGCCAGAGCAACACAGAGAACCTGCCTCAAAAAAAACAAAAACAAAACAATAATAATTTTTTTTTAAGAGTCACTTTTTTTTTAAATTATATATGCAGTGTTCTGCCTGCATTAGTCCCTGCAGGCCAGAAGAGGGCGCCAGATCTCATTACAGATGGTTGTGAGCCACCATGTGGTTGCTGGGAATTGAACTCAGGACCTCTGGAAGAGCAGTCAGTGCTCTTAACCTCTGAGCCATCTCTCCAGCCCAACAATAATAATTTTTAAAAAAGATCTGATGAGGGAGTGGGGAGGTCAGTCACGGGACAGCATGAGTCTAGGCACAAGCCCTGGTTTTGATTCTCAGCACCACAACAAAAAAATTTTCAGCCAGGTGGTGGTGGGTGGCACATACCTTTAATCCCAGCACTCAGGAGGCAGAGGCAGATAGATCTCTGTGAGATCGAGGCCAGCCTGGGCTATTTTCACAAACAAAACAAAACAAAAATTTAAGTAGTTATTTAAAAAACAAAAACAAACAAAAAAACTCTATTAATTTTAAAACTTACCACTGCATAGGAGAACAAAAACACAGTATCTAGTGTTCCAAGGAAAAGAGTGGCTTCCTCTGTGCTGGGGAACAAATGGTTGCCGCTCCAGATCTGCAGAAACACAGAACCGGTCATCTGCTGTGACCTTACTACCGACACCTCTCAGCCACTTCCCATCCATCTGCATCCGCCACCATCCCACACAACCCCGGCAGCGAAGGGCAGGAGTGACCCCTAGTAAGAACACAGGCACTCATGTGCACACAAGGAAAGGGGAGCACCCCAGTCAGAGTCCCGTGTGAAAAGCTGCATGCTTTCAAAGGGCCAGCTTTGACAAGGACCTGCTGCTACTTCTAGTGCATTGAGGATGCTCCTTAGTCCACCCTTCTCTTAAGTCAACACACTGAGATGCTGGTGAGCACGTCAGCTCAGTAAGAAGACTAGGCGGCGTGTACAAATACAGGCATTTAGAAGAAGTAAGTTCTGACTGGACTAAATATCCAGGAATTAGAAACCGTATGCACCTCCACCCAGGAAAGCCATGTTTTGTATACTTGAAAAACAACTCCCTGACTTGGAGAGATGGGTCAGCAATTAAAAGCACTGGCTATTCATTCGGAGGATCCAAATTCCGTTCCCAGCACCCACATGGTGGCTCACAACCATCCATAAATCCATTCCAGAGGACCTGATGCCCTCTCCTGGCCTCCATTGAAATCAGGAACACAAGTATATACACGCAAACATAACACACACACACACACACACACACACACACACACACACACACGTATAAAAAATTTTTTGTTTTTTTGTTTTGTTTTGTTTTTCGAGACAGGGTTTCTCTGTGTAGCTTTGCGCCTTTCCTGGATCTCGCTCTGTAGCCCAGGCTGGCCTCGAACTCACAGAGATCCGCCTGGCTCTGCCTCCCAAGTGCTGGGAATAAAGGCGTGCGCCACCACCGCCCAGCCATTTTTTTTTTTAATTAATACAAAAAATTGAACAAAAACAGCTTCCCAGAGCAGCTGCTGCCTGGAGCTACAGGAAGACTTGACAGCAAATAAACCCAGGAGAGTTTTGGGCAGGACACAGCTCTGCTGGAGAGCTATGGCAGAGGTTAGATTGCCTACTTTAGACTAGTAAAGAGAAGCTTTACTATCAGCAGTATTGTTTTTAAGATTTATTTTTCGAGTCAGCAAGGTAGCTCACAGGCATGATCCAGAGCATCTGAGTTCAATCTCCAAGACTCAATGGAGGAAGGAGAAAAGTGGTCTCCAGGAACTGTCCTCTGATTTTCCTACATATGTGCTGTGGCATGCACATGCCCACAGTATACACACACACAATAAATAAATGTAATTTTAAAAATTAAAGATTCATTTTTATTTCTACCCCACTGCGGGGTTGGGGCACGCACGTGTGTACATGTAAGTGTAGGTGCCCATGGAGGCCAGAGGCATCGGAGCTCCTGACAATGCAATTACCAGTAGCTACGAACTGCCTGACCCGGGTGATGAGACCTGAGGAGCCTCTGCAAGGACAAGCGTTCTTAACTGTTGAGCTTCTTTCCAGCCCCAAAATACTGTATTTTTTTTTTTTTAATGTGCATTGGTGTTTGGCTATGGGTGTTGGCTCCCCTGGAACTGGAGTTATGGATAATTGTGAGCTGCCATGTGGGTGTTGGGAATTGAACTCAGGTCCTCTGGAAGACCAGTCAGTGCTCTTAACCACTAAGCCATCTCTCCAGCTCCAAAATATTGTATCTTTAACAGAAGGTAAAATCCTGAGGGCTGGTGGTATAACTCAGGAAAAAAGCTGGATTTAAACTAATTTCCCAATTTCTGCCTTGGGTCAGAGTGTGGGTATCAACAGAATGGGACTGTAAAGAAACACAAAGCTCTACAGGCATGCCAGAAGCTGATTTCTGTAGAGCCAATCAATCAATCCAAACTGCAAAATCAGCAGTTCTGCAGAAAAAGGATAGTAACACCTACTGCGCCGCCGTCAGTTAGAGTAAAATAAATACCTACAGGGCTGGGGGTGGAGCCCAGGAGTGGAGCACCTGCCTAGTACAGATGAGATCCTGGATTCGATCCAGCACCAGGATAGATGGATGGATGAACCAGCAAGGAAGCAAAAGAGTCAGTATTATTACATAAGAGCTAATAATGTGAATGGCTACCACCAAAAAGAGTCAACCTGGCCTAAGGTGGCTCTTCTTAGTAAAGCCTGCTCACAAGGCAGACCCCTAAGCATCAGGCGGCCCTAACCAGACTGGGGAGGGCTCCTACCATTTCCCAGCAAGCACTCATTCTCTGGACCCTGCTTTCCTGAGATCCTGGAATTTTAATGTGTGTCACACAGAGGGGCCTGCATATCCAACCCCAATAAAAACCCTGGGTATGACTCTCCAAGGGGCTTCCCAGGTAAACAGCAATTCACAAACGCGGTCACAGGCTCGGGAGGGGACCTGGTTTCCCCGCAGGCGTCACGCTGGGCACCTTTCCGTTTGCTAATTTCACTCGGTCCTTTTCCCACAATAAATCACACATGCTGAGTGCTCTAAGTGCTCCACTGACCTATCAGACCCGGGGTGGTGTAGCCCCACCCCACCAACCCACAATCCCAAAATACAAATCCCAGCTTTCTGGATGCGGGACAGACAGCACCTGGTTCCCACACTGGGGGCTCAGGTGTCACCAAACCACAGCTGGAGGAGCCAAAGACGTTTCCCCTAAACAAAAGAAATGAGGGGCTGCCAGGGACTTCAATCTCCAGGACCCACACGGTGGAAAGAACCGACCCCTGAACAAACACTCAAAACACACAAAGAAAGAAATAAAATTCATTCTAAAGAAAGAAAGAAAGAAAGAAAGAAAGAGAGAGAGAGAGAGAGAGAGAGGAAGAAAGGAAGAAAGGAAGAAAAGAAAAAAGAAAAAGAGGTATTTTACCTCATCCCAAAAGGAAGGGCAAAATTTTGGCAGAAAATGGGTGAAGAGGGACTGGAGAGATGGCTCATCAGCTAAGAGTACTTACTGCTCTTTCAGAGGACTAGATTTCACTTCTCAACACCTACATGGGGCAGCTCGTACCCTCCGGCACCTGACAATCCAATGCTCTCTTCTGGCCTCTGGGCATGTATGTACACCTATGTGTATTTGTGCACAGCACACAAACACACACACACACACACACACACACACACACACACAACACACACACACAACTTTTTTTTAAAAAGAGTTACTTTAAAAAAAAAAGAAAAAAAAGTAGCTGGCTATATGGCTGGCGCACGCCTTTACTCCCAGCATTCAGGAGGCAGAGGCAGGCGGATCTCCGTGAGTTTGAAGCCAGCCTGGTCTACAGAGTGAGTTCCAGGACAGCCAAGACTAAGTACATAGACAGACCTGTCTCAAAAAAAAAAAAAAGAAAGAAAGAAAGAGGAAGAAGGAGGAGGAGGGAGAGAGAGAAAAGAGGAGAGGAGAGAAGAGAGAGGAAAGGAGGGAGGGAAAGAAAAAGGTGCAAGACTAGACAAAAACTAAAAATGAAAAATCAATCAATCAATCAATCAAAGGGAGAAATGCACACAGCACTTGTGAAATCTCAATGAAGCCAGAAGTGTGTGATTTCACAACAGTGAGATACAAGGTGATGGGCTAGGTACCTAGGCTGAGTCTGAAGGTTCTGAACTTACAACAGCCTGGAGCTCGTACCCTAGGACACAGTAAGTTGTTTCAAAGTCCTGATCAGATGATGTGAAAAGAACTTAAGAACTGCTAAGGGTGGACATGGAGGAGGCCCTTCTCAGCTCCATGCCCGCACTCTGCGTACCTCTGCAGGCAGGTCAAAGGATGTGTTGAAAGCACTTGGGGTCCACTGCTTGGAAATGCTGACTTTGACGTTGCTGAATGTTTTTCTTGACGCATGGAGCAAAGAATAGCTGCAAAACAGAGAGAACAGAACTGAATGAGAAGCAAAGAAAACAGCACTCAAAAATCAAACCTGCACATCCACTTTATTCAAGTTTGAAAGGAAAACTATTTGCTGCTTTGTAAGAGGCAAAAGCTGCTAATTAAGGCAGGCTCTGCTGGGGCTGGAGAGGTGGCTCAGTGGGTAGAGCACCGGCTGCTCTTCCAGAGGACCCGGGTTCAGTTCCCAGCACCCACAATGCAGCTCACAACTGTCTGCAACTCCAGTTCCGAGAGGATCAAACACTCTCACACAGACGTACGTACACACAGGCAAAACACCAACGCACATAAAATAAAAATAAAGAGAAACCCTGTCTTGAAAGAGAGAGAAAAACACTCATCTTCCTTATGATCTCACTGTTGGTGCATAACTTAGCTTGGAACTGGACGTGGCACACCTACCTTAGGGCCCAGTGCCAGTTCTGGAAAGCGTGAGTCATTCCCTGCCACCCCCATCTCACACAAAAGGGGAGCCCTAAGCCAGGCTGTCAAAATGACCTAGCAACTCTTATAAGACTACAGCACCTCTTTCCTAATTTATTCTTGGAGGGGGAATCAACATGTATAGTGCCATCAATAAAGATTAACAGAGCTGGTGGGATGGCTCAGTGGCCTTGTCTCTTTGGCCTTGTCTCCAAGCCTAATCACCGAAGTTCAATCCCCGGGGCACACGTGGAAAAGGAGGGGACAGGCTCCAAGACCTTGTCCTCTGACCTCCACTCTCACACTGTGGCAAAGGGCACCCCACAAAAAACAAATGAATTAACAAAATTAATAATAAGATCTGAGAAAACAGCAAAACAGTTGAATAAGAGGGCTACATATAATAAACTCCTACCCCTAAATATCCTGGTTTACGATGTTACTGCAGAGGTCACTTAGAGCTCTAGAATCACAAACACAGACAATTCCTCCAATCATGCTGACTAGTTAGGGGCTGCTAAGCCTCGGGTCTCACAGGAGTCACCCAAATTCCCAACAACATCCTTCTCATCTTTGCTGTTCTAGAACACGCTCCTGAATGCACGTCTTTGTTATAAGCTCCCGTTTCAGTAGCGTGCACCTGATATCAGACTGGGGTTTCTCAACGGCTACAACATTTTCTGTCAACCAGTTCTTGGGTCAAGTTAGGACATTAGCAGCACCCCTGGTCTCTGACACTAAATGCAAACAGTAACCCTCCATCAGGCCAATCAAAATGTCACAAACTGTCAAATAACCCCCGGAGAACAAAATGACCCTGAGAACTACTATCCTAAGTCATCAACAAAGTACAATGGGGATATCAGAATGCATGTCTATAACAAAAGGATAGAGGTAGTAGGAAGTGTGTGCGTGTGCGTGTGTGTGATGCGTGCGCATGCATCTCAGGCTAGCCTTGAAATAACAAATATATATTTTGTCTCAATAAAAATGAAGGAGTTTCGAAATGAAGTTCAGGTGCTAAGCCTAGAATTATGTGCAAGGACTGAATTCTATCCTCAAAGCCACAAAATAAAATTAAAAAAAAATTAAAAGTCACAAAAATCAAATGAGCTCCTCAGTGGTTAAGTACAGGCTAAGCACAAATAAAATGCTCTAATGCTATAATTTTATCCCCATCTCCACAAAAATTAATTAAAATAAAAATTTGAAATTGAATTATGTGAGCTGGAAGATGACTCAGTGGATAAGAACACTTGCTGCTCTTTCAGAGGACCTGGTTCAGTTCCGAGCACCCACACGATAGTTCACAACCATAAGATACTGCAGTTCCAAGAGACCCAGTGGCCTCTTCTTCCAGCCTCCACGGGCACTGCATGTGGTAGACATGCAGACAAGACACCCACACACATAACGTTTTTTAAAAAGATCAAACTGTGGCTGGGGGACGTGGTGCACACCTTTAATCCTGCCACTCAGGAGGCAGAGGCAGGTGGATCTCTGTAAGTTCAAGGTCAGCCTGGTCTATATAGCAAGTTCTACTACAGCCAGAGTTACACAATGAGACCCTACCTCCTACCTCGAAAAACTTGACTTATGAGGGTGTCATTAAATATTTAGGGGGGAAAAGCACAACTGAGAGCCAGTCACAGCTCAGTGACACAGGACACGCTCAGCAAGCTTGCAGCCCTCCCGAGTTCCGCAAAGCACCAAAACCAAAACCAAACAAATGCAGTACGAATGGAAGGTATCTATTTCACTGGAAGCCGGTGTCAACCAGCATACTCGACTCTCTGAGGCAGTACCACTCCCAAAGGCAGAAGACCAGAGAGTCAGGAAGCCATTACCTGAAGAAAGTGAGCAGGAACACAGCAACGTGGTGATGGCTGAAGCCGGTGAACAGAGCCCCCCTCTGCAGAAATCGTGGCCAGGCCATGCTCTTCCTGCTCCCTCGTCACCCTGACCTCAAAGTCTTCAGAGTGATGAGTCACATCACTTCTTCTTTCTGGAAAGACAAAGGCACATTCTTGACATTTTAAACAAGAAAGCAGACCTAATGGCACAGGACTCCAATGCCAGCACTTGGGAAGCTGAGGAAGAATCAAGAGCTAGCTCAAGGTCATCCTCAGCTACAAAGTGAGTTTGAGGCCAACCTGGGCTACAGGAGACCTGTCTCAAACACACAGAGTGACAGACAGACAGACAGACAGACAGACAGACAGACAGACAGAGATAATCCAAACTATCCAAAATAATTTCGTAAAATCTCAATTAGTAGGTTTATGACCAGCCAACAAACAATCACAACTTTATCTCATAAACTACTTGGTACCAGAAAACTGTATTGAAAATTATGTTTTGTGGTTACTGGCTAGTCCTGGAATAGGAGCAGGAACCTCAACAAATGAATATACCCAATAGAAGGAACAGCCATGCAAACGGAGAAAAGCACTCGTTTTTCTAGAAAAAGCAAAGGAAGTAAACGGACAACTTGGAAGAACTGAGCTATTAAAGAAACAAAAGTTCAAATCATCTCAGAAATGCTGATTAAAATAAGGAATATCTGCACAGGGCTGAGAAGTTGGCTCAGTGCTGGGAGCATGGACTGCTCTTGCAGATCACCCGAGGTTAGTTCCCAGCATCTACATACATACAGTTCACAATGTCTGTAACTCCCAGCTCCAAGGGACCTGCTGTCTCCGGCTTCCATGGGAACCTGCGCTCATGCACACATCCCCACATGCAGACACACATACCTACACACACTTTAAAATAATAAAAATAAACCTAAAAAAACTTTATAGGGGTGGTTTAGTGGTTAAAAGCACTGGCTGCTCTTCCAGAGGACACAGGTTCAATTCCCAGCACCCATGTGGAGGTTCACTCCAGCTGCAGGAAATCTGACTCCTTCTCTGGCCTCCTCAGGCACCAGGCACACATGTATACACACAGGAAAACACACATACAAATAAAGTAAAAACTATTTTAATACATATTTTTAGTTTAACTGGCACAGTGGCATACATCTGTAATCTTAGTACTCAGGAGACTGAGGCAGAATCAAAAGTCAAGACTGGTCCAGTATACAAAGCAAGTCACTGAACAAACCCAGCCCCACAAAAGAAAACTGTTTTAGCCCCAAATAAATAGAACGTAGTGAATTTCACTTTAAAATCATTCCTTCTGAGGCCGGACAGAGGTGGGGCACGCCTTTAATCCCAGCACTCAGGAGGCAGAAGCGGATCTCTGTGAGTTCAAGGCCAGCCTGATCTACAGAGCAAGCTCCAGGACAGCACCAAAGCTACACAGGGAAACCCTGTCTTGAAAAAAAACAAACAAAAAATCATTCCTTCTGAAAAATGCTAACAAATTTATGAGCACAGTAAGACCAAAAATTCTGACAAAATAAATGAAGTTTATAATTCCAGAAGTTACAAAAACAAAAACTATCATGTGTTGCTACTAAAATTACAGTTCTTGATCTTGGCAGATTGCTCGCCTGACATACGGGAAGCAATGAGTTTGCTCCCCATCACCTGATGCTTGTAATACCAGCACTGAGGAGGTAGAGCAGGAGGATCAGAAATCCAAGGTCATCCTTGGTATACATTGAGACCTAGGCCAGCCTGGGGTGCCAAGAGAAAAAAAGAAGCAAAGAAAACAGCTATTTTACCTGAACATATTCCACCTCAAAACACTGTAAGAGCATAAGATATAAAATGCAAAATGTAATTGAAGAAAAGCTAGAGCCAACGAGACGGCTCAGTCAGTCAGGACACGAGTCACCAAGCCTGACGACTGAGATGGGTCCCCAGGACCCACACAGGGCTGCCTCTGACCTCCACACAAGCGCACCATCCCCTCTCCCACGACTAAGTGTGATAAAAATAAATGAATAACTACGTTAAAACTCAACAAATTGAGGTTACTATTGCTTTAGCAGTAACAGTTGTATAATTCAGGCCACTTGGATACATGTATGTATGTATATATGTATCTACTGAGATATCTGAGGCCACGTGGATTTAGTTTCTAAATAAACCACCTTATCCTAAGCCATAGAGATGAAAGCAAAAAGTCTTAATAAGTACGCGGGAAAACAGATTCAAACAGTCACCTGCTGTTGGCAGACTGCCATCTGAAATGAATACTATTAGACCATTTGGTCCTGTGTCATTACAATAATGAAAAAGAACACTGTGAGCATATATCCTCCATAGCCCAGAGACGGCTTCCACCCAGATGTGAACTAGGGGCTTGAACACGGGTCTCTGCCAAGTCTGGATGTCAGTGCATGCTGCTTTCATCATGTCCAACACCGTGAACACACACTGGGCATGTCAGTGTGTTTCAAGTCTAGCCAGTTCTGGTACAACTAATAAAGCCCAATTTATGTCTTTATTTTACTTACGTATTTCCCTCCTTTTCCTTCTCTTTCTAACCGGACAGGGTCTAGGTCTCCTACCTAAGCTGCCTTGGACTCTCTATGTAGTCAAGGATGACTGCTACCCAAGAATGCTAGGATTACAGCTGTGCACTACCATGATCAGTTCTGAGTGCTGGAAATCAAACCCAGGGCTACCAAACGAGCTACAATTAAAAAAAAAAAAAAAAAAGTGAGGTGGGCGGTGGTGGCACATGCCTTTAGTCCCAGCACTTGGGAGGCAGAGTCAGGTGGATCTCTGTGAGTTCGAGGCCAACCTGGTCTACAAAGTGAGATCCAAGACAACCAGGAATGTTACACAGAGAAACAGTCTCAAAAAACAAAAAACAAAAAACAAACAAACAAAAAAAAAAAAAAAAAAAAAGGAGGGGGCGGTCTTGTAATGTACCTAGGTTGGCTTGGAATTCAGTATGTAGACCAGGTTGGCCTTGAACTCATAAGAGAGACACCTGCCTCTGCCTCCCAAGTGCTGTAATTAAAGGCATACACCATCATGTCCAGTTTACTTTTTTTTCCCCTCAAGACAATCCTAGGGCTAGAGATGGCTCAGCAGTTAAGAGCATTAGCATCCACATGGTGGCTTGAAACACTCTGTAACTCCAGTTCCAGGGAATCTGATGCCCTCTTCTGACCTTTGCAGGTATTAGGCAGACATACATGTAGGCAAAACACTCATACACATGAAAGCAAAACTTAAAAAAGTATAAGAACACATCTCACTATGTAGTCCGGGCTAGACTCAAAATCACTATGTAGTCCAGGCTGGCCTCCAAACTGCAGCAATCTTCTTGCCTTAGCCTCCCAAGTACTAAGATTACAGGTAGGTACAATCACACTCCACTTATTAAAGCCAAATTTCTGTTTTTGAAATCATAGTAGTTTGTCATTTAGTATTTTCTCAACTGATTATTGAACACATAACCATTATGTAATAGCTGACAGTGCTATTTATGTGTATATTTACTTACTATTGTGTGTGAGAGTGAGAATTTGAGCATGCATGCTAAACAACGTGGAGGTCCTTGGAAGTCAATTCTCTCCTTCCACCAAGGGTTACAGAGAGCTAACTCAGGTCATCAGACTTACAAAGAAAACACTTTGACCCAGGAGCCAGCCCTAGCTTTTCTTATATTTTTTAATTCACAAAATACAGTATACACTTGTCATACACAGCATATTTTGGAATATGGATACTTTGTGGAATGCTCCATCAAGGGAATTAACAAATGCATTGCCCCACGGGGTATCATCTTCTGTGAAGGGAAACACTACAAGATACATTGTTATGACCACAATTACCACATTACACAATAGAGATCTTGACCTTAGTCCTTCTAGCTGAAGGAAATTTTACAACCTTTGGTCAATATCCCTCAACCTTCTACACTGGTACCTTAAAATAAATAAACAAAGTAAAATGTTGCCAGCCATAATGTCCCACGCCTTTAATTCCAGCACTCAGGAGACAGAGGCAGGCAGATCTCTGAATTTGAGGCCAGCCTGGTCTACAGAGTAAGTTCCAGGACAGCCAGGGCTATACAGAGAAACTATGTTTAAAAAAAAAAAATTAAAAATAAGGTCTTGGGGCTGAGATGATTCAGACATTAAAAGCACTGACTGTTCTTCCAGAGGACCAGGTTCAATTCCCAACACCCACATGGCGGCTCACATTTGTCTGTAATTCCAGTTCCAGGGGACCCGACACAGTCACCCAGACACACATGAAGGCAAAATACCAATGCACACAAAATATAAATAAATAAAAACATAATAATAAGGTCTTGTGCAGGGCTAGTAGCTCAAGCTAGTAGGCCACGCCTTGTATCCCAACACTCAGGAAGCAGGGGTGGGCAGATCTTTGTGAGTTCAAGTCCAGCCTGGTTTACACAGAGAGCTCCAGGCCAGTTAGGGCTACATAACTAATAAAAAGAAAAGATCTCAGGAACGGAGACCATAGCACAGTGGAAGAGTTCTTGCCTGGCTAACAAAGGCCTTGGGTGCAATCCTCTGCACTGCATAAAAACAAACTAAACACGATACCAATCAGATCCAAAAACCAATGCATTTTAAAGTGAGTTCACAATCACTAAGCAATGTGATTTTTGTAATGAGGCTTTCCCCTACCCTAGAAGGCCATTAAAAACAGTATTTTTTGAAAAAAAGAAAATATATAAGATTACATCCCACTTTGGGGGTGAGCAAGACGTCTCAGCAGACAGGAGCACTGGCTGAACAAGCCTGGTGACCTGAATTCCATCCCTGGAACCCTCATAAAAGAGAAGAGGAGAACCAGCCTCACAAAGCTGTCCTCTGGCCTCCATATGCACGCTGTGGCACGCCTAAGCGGACACATGCACATCATGCATACACACCAGTGCTTGAGAAACTGGGGCAGATGGACTGCCACTGAGCCAGCCTGGGCTATTACACAGCAGACCCTATTCAATAAGTAAATAAATAAGCAAATAAGTATTTTTTAAACAAAAATGTTCTGTATTACTAACACTTTGATCAAAGGCCAGAGCACAATGAAAAGGGAGTTTGGTAGAGGAGAAACCATAACAGCAGTACCAACCACCCCCGACACGGTCTTTCCCAGTGCCCAGCCCACCCTCCCACCAGGCTTTCTGAAACCCCGGAGAGAGTTAACTAGTCCCATGTCCTTATAGACGCCTGGCTGGCTCTATGCCTCTCAAGAGGCAAGCATTCCTCTCACAGGCTAACTGCTTCCGAAAAGACAAGGGGACATGCCCACCATGTCCCAGAGCAGCCTTACCACCATTTCCCTCTGGAACTCTGATCGCCAGCGCTGGCCTCCACACTGGGCAGTCCTGTTCACAGGCCCTTCCTTCCCTCTGCATGTGGGCATTCAAGCAGCCAACGGAAGAGGAAAGCACCCCTTAAGCCCCTCTGCAGTCCTCCACCTTTTCCACCTATCCTTTCCCTGTGTCCCCGAGAAACTTCACTCCAAGGGTGAACTCGGGCTGACATCAGCTCCCACGGCGCACGGGCAACACCTGCCTTCCGGAGTGCCTGCCGTGGCTACTTCAAGCTCCAACACTCATCTCACTCAGACCGCGTTCCCCCCCTTCACCCACACTTCCTTCCCAGATTACAGGCCATCTCCCAGTGAGTCTTTCCCTCTTCCAGGCCCGGCCCACTTCCTTCCCTCAGTGTCCTCACAGCTGAGCTCTGTCAGAGAAAAATCACACGAGCGGGCTGACTTCAGATTCAAACCACAAACCTCAAAGGGGCAGGCAACACGGTCTGGCAAGACTCCCACACTTCCCAACACCCCCGCCTTCTCAACCTCCGAGAGGGCGCGTTCTCCCTTCCCTTTCTAAACTTCCAGGAGCTCTCTCTGCTCTGTCACCCAGTCCTGTGGCTTTAGACCAATGCCACTCCGTTAGGCCACTGACCTGACACTGCAGGTCCCAAATGACTACATGGTATCTCTCCACAGATCTAAAATGGGATCCATTTCTCCAGATCTATTCCTCCCCTGCGATTCCGCACTTCAGAAATACCACCACCATCCCTCCTGTGGACCAAGTAAACAGGATTAATTCTTCGTTTTCTCCTTTCTCTTGAGCTTCACACCCAGCCCTTACTAAATGCAGCCCTTTTTACCTCCAAATATATCCCAATTAATCCCCCTCCACCACCCTGAACAATCTACCTTCATCTACCACCTGCCGACTCTAACAGGATTGTGCTCCCTCTACATTCACAGCACCCCAAATGATTCTTCACACACTCCATTTACTTTATAACATCAATCCCACCGCCAGGCAGGGTGGCACACACATGTGTAAACAGCACTTAGGAGGCTGAGGCAGGACCACTGTTGATTCTGAAGTCAGCCTTAGCTATGCAGACTCTGTCCCCAAAACTCATAAATCAAGGCTACCATTATTGCTACAAATAATGTAGGCTACATTATGTTGCAAGGATAAGATATATATATAAGGCCCCGGGTTCATCTGTAGCCCCATTTAAAAAAAAAAAAAAAAGTGGATGAATCAACTTCTGTTCACAACCTTTTGATGGCTTTCCAAAAGACAGATTAAAAACAACAACAAAGTCTTTGCAGAACCTTCCCAGCCTTAGCTCCCTGTAAGAAACCGAGCATGATTAAGGGTAGGGAACAGCTGGGCTGGTCGGGTCTCCGCATAGATGACTGAGCTGGAATGGCTGAAAGTTGTTTTATTTTACTTTCCAATTGGAAATAGATGAGCAAGGCAGATACGTTAGCTTGCCCATCACTGAGACAAATACCTGATGCAAAAGAAGGATTTACGTTGCTCACAGCTCAGAGGCCTCACTCCATACTCGGTTCAACTGACTCTGGGCCGATGGCCAGGCAGAACATCAAGCGAAAGGGCACGGCAAGGGGGAATGCTCACCTCACAGCAGCTAAGGAAGCGAAGGGCAGTCAAGACAAACCCTTCAAAGCAGGCGCCCATGATCCACTTCCACCAAGACTGACCTCCAGTCAGCCTACTGAACCCATCAGTAGCTTAGCCTGTTGATGAAGTCAGCATCCTGCGGATGCAATCACACTCAACAGCACCGCCCCCTCTGATCACAACCACCTGCTGATCACAACGGCAACAAACGCTTTGCCAGAAGACACCTCGCATCCAGACCACACAGCAGAACATCAAAAGATATAAAAGGGTAGACAGTGATAGTAAAACTCTCACGCCCACCCCGTCTCCAAAAACCCTGTCTGGTCAGTTCCTCTCCCGTCCCTGCAGATTCTGTATCTCCGCATTCACCCCAAGCAGAGCCCCTTCAGACAATATACCTCCAAGTGCGCGCGCGCGCGCACACACACATACACACACACACACACACACCAGCAGAAGCAATCTATTTTCCCAGCACCTACCCACCTGCTGCGTCTAAGCATGTGCAGTTCCCATTATGTGAACAAATCTCTATCTGTTTTACCAGTCCCCCACTGGGAGGCTGAATGGCTTCCAGTTCTCTGCCAGGCCACAATCTACTCTTTGTCCCCCGCCTCCTTCCCACCCCCCCCACCCCGTCCCTAAACTTACCCCCATCTCCAATCCCTGAACCCGCCAGGCCATCTCCTTTGGCCTTTGTGCTTTTCTCTTGGTTCTTTATGATAGCCAGCTCCTCCCTCTTTTTGGCTCATTACTCAGAATGTCACCTCCCCAGAGCCACTCTGACCACTCATCAAAAATACTTGGGGCCAGGTGTGGTGGTAAACACATTTAATCCCAGCACTTGGGATGCAGAGGTGAGCAGATCTCTGTGTGTCTGAGGTCAGCCTAGTCTACAAAGCAAGTTAGTTCAGGCTTGTCAGGGCTTCACAGTGAGACCCTATCTTCAGAGGACAAAAAAAAAGTTCCCACAAACAAGGCAAAAACAGGATACTGCAGCACACTGCCCACTATGAGGGAGGTGGAAGTAAGATCGCTTGAGCAACCACAGGTTCAAGGTCAGCATCGTAACAAGACTTCATTTCAAAACAATAGACACACTGGGCATGCAGATAAAGCCAACATGGAAGTTGCAATTTCAAGGGCCGTCTGGACTACAAAGCGCGGTAACAGATGACGCCTGGGTGACACTCAGATCCTGCCTCGAAACAAAAATAAAATAGAGCTAGATATGGCTCAGTGGCAGAGCACTTGCCTAGCGTATGAAAGGCCCCGAGTTCAAGTCCCTGTACTATATATAAATAAAGTTTCTATTCCCATTTCTGCTTCTTTAATGATTTACAAGTTTATTGTTCATTTACAAACTCCATTTGAAAAAAAAAAAAAAAAAAAAAAAAAGGTGTCTTTCTCTGTCCTAACTCTACAGCTGTATCCCCAGGACCTCCCAGAGCACTTAGACCAATTGAAAAAAGAAAATACTTTGTCAATTCTTTTTTTCCCCTCTCTCTCTCTCTCTCTCTCTCTCTCTCTCTCTCTCTCTCTCTCTCTCTCTGAGACAGGGTTTCTCTGTGTAGTCCTGGCTGTCCTGGAGCTCACTCTGTAGACAGAGACCAGGATGGCCTTGAACTCACTGAGATCTGCCTGCCTCTGCCTCCCAAATTAAAGGCCCAGGGTCAATGATTTCGTTAGCTGAATGCCTACAAGGCACCAGCACCCTGATAGGGTCTTTGCTTATATAATCATAGCTCTCCAGGTAGTTTTAAGATGAGAAACAGGTATCAGAGAGTAATCTCTCTTGAGGAACAAATAAACATTCAAACCCAGACCTAACTAGACTCCATATTATGTTGTGTAAGTGGAAAGTTAAGAGAAAACATCCCAGGCTGCGTAAAACATAATTAGAATTACCACAGCTTAAATTCACTGGTATGTAGTTGAGGATGAGAAATGTCCAACTTATAAACAAATGTGATTCCCTTTACACCCTCAAACATACAGAACTGGCAATCATCTGACTCTTCAAGGATTTAGTTTTTACATGTGCAAAGTAAAATGATTATATGTACTCAAAGTACTGGTAGGGTGAAAAACCCAAGATGGATGGTTGGTTTTGGCGATTTCACAGTACTGTGTATGCCAACACTCAGCACTTACAAAGTATCTTTCTGACCTCTCATCTCACTAGAAGCTATTCACCGGTACCATCCCTTCTCTTTTCAAAACTCAAGCCTACCCAGGTGTATACTCCTATAATCCCAACAGAAAGATCCCAAATTTGAGGCCAGGCTGGATTACAAACAGGCAATCCCTTGTCTCAAAAACAGCAGAGTGCACACTGATTTGACAACCTGACTTAAAAGCAGGGTCTAGTTCAGTGGTAGATTGCTTGACCAGCACACACCCATCTGACATGGTAGTACACACTAGCAACCCTAGCACTTCAGATAGGAAATAAGAAGTTCAAGGTCATCTTCAGTTACATAGGTAGATGGAGGTGACCTGGACTGCATGACATCTGTCAAAACACACACACACACATACACACACACACACCAAACCTAGTAATCCTTTTCCTTTGTTTGTTGTTTGTTTTTGAGACAGGGTTTCTCTGTGTAGCTTTGCGCCTGTCCTGGAACTCTGTTGCCCAGGCTGGCCTCGAACTCACAGAGATCCGCCTGCCTCTACCTCCCAAGTGCTGGGATTAAAGGTGTGAGCCGCCACCACCCAGCTCCTTTTTCTTAAAACTGACTCATTATCAAAAGATGTTTAAGGACCTAGCTATCTGTTTCATGGTCCCTAAAACCACATCCTTTATATTAAGGTTCCTACGATCACATATTTTCTATATCACATATTTTGGACACGTATCAAAGACAACTACTTTCTCCTCCCTCCTCCAGACAAAGCACTAACCATGCCATCCTCGCTGATGAACAGGCACCCATCCAGAACCTTAGACAATGAACACTGATCTTGCTCCTGAAAGCAGAGAGCGACCACACACTGCTCTGACACGAAAAGTTCAAGTCCATTCGGTTTACTTCTTTGAGGCTCAATTTCCTCACTTAAGGTTTAAATGAAACGATTTACTGGGTTTTCAGGGCCGAGTCTGTCATACAGGAAACATCTGGCAAATGGCGGAGAAATAATCTAACCTCAAAGAAGTGAAGGCGCTCTTTTCATCGGCGATGATCCGTAAACACAGAAACGTGTGTGAAGATAGCAAGCAATGCTTAAAGAGGCCAGCAATTACGAGTCTGTTTTTGCTCGCCCTGGCAACTCTGCTTCCTCTAAACATTTCAGTAAGTTAGCACGGCATCGCCTAACATATTTCAGAAAACATTAAAACTAAGTGGACACATCTCCATTGTCCCTATCAAAATTAAGGACAGCCACAGTCTGCAAATAAGAAGAGCCAAAGAATGACGAATAAGTAACAGAGCCGAATTCCTCAACAGAGTCCCGGTAGTTACTAGAAAACAAAAGCCTACTTTCTCCACGAAGTCCGTTCTTTCTCTCTGACCTCGGTACATCCTACCCCAAAGCCCCCCACCCTATATAAAACCTGGCCCTCCTCTTGCTAAACCATGAGTCCTCTTCTTGGATCTCATTTTTCTTCAGTTCAATGTCCCACGATCCAAGGCCAAGGGACCGGTGGTCGGAGGGGTACAAGTCCCCTCGGCCGGGCGTCCACATGGGCTGGCTGGCCACTTTCCTCTCGGGTGTCCTCCTCCCCCTGCGGTGCACACAGCCTCAGGGCGGCACAGGGGCGGCGGCGGCGGCGGCGGCGGCATCGGGAGCTCCGGTGGGGTCCGGTGGGGTCCAGCGGCTTGCCGTGCCCGCGCCGCCACACCCACCAGCTGCCCGCGCCTCCCGCACCCGAGAGTCCCCGCGCACCCAGCCTGGCCAGGGCCTAAGCACCCAGATGCTCGCAGGCTCGCACCTGAGACCCGCCGAAGTACCAGCTCCGCTAGACTCCGCTGCCCGCCGCCCCCGCCGCCACCTCACCCAGCGCGATGTGGCCAGAGCTTCCGGACGCTCACGTGACCGAGCATACAGGAGCATGCCGGGAGCTGTAGTCCGCCAGTGCCGCTTCACCTGCGAGCTGCCGAGTCTGCAGGTTGGGTTTAACTGGACTCCGGCGGGCGGCCGGCGGCGGACGGGCGGGCAGGAGGACGGGGAGGATAGCCAGAAATGTCAGCTGAAAAGGGCAATGAATGAGCGATCTAATGTGAGAAGAACTGGTAGGCTAACCATTTTTTCCAAAAGAGGTTTTATTCTGCTTTATATATTTTAATTAAATGCAATTGTCCATATAGGTAGGCACATTTACCTGTCAGTGTTCGCATAAACCCTGTCAACACACCACCTAAATAAACCATGAATATTAAGATTCCCAGCAGCAGAGCTGGAGAGATGATTAAATAAATAAATCAGTCCATTTTTAAAAGGAGTCTGGAGAGGTGGCTCAGCAGTTAAGAGCACTGGCTGCTCTTCCAGGAGACTCAGGTTTGGTTCCCAGCACCCACATGGTGGCTCACAACCACTCCAGCTCCAGATGACCCGTCGCCCTCAAATGGCTTCCGTGAGCACTGCACACACATGGCATACACTCACGCATAAACACATAAATAAAAATAGAAAGGGAGCCAGGCTGTGGTGGCACACACCTTTAATCCCAGCACTCGGGAGGCAGAGGCAGGTGGATCTCTGTGAGTTCAAGGCCAGCCTGGTCTACAGAGTGAATTCCAAGACAGCCAAGGCTAAAAAACAAAAAAAAAACAACAAAAAAAAACAAAAAGAAAGAAAGAAAGAAAGAAGAGGAGAAGGAGGAAGATGCCTCTGCCATCACCAAATCTCCTTTTGCAGGGTGTCCAAAGCCAGGTAATAAGAAGAGCGCTTCCTTATACTTTCAACACTCAGAGCAGGAATCCAAAATGATAAACACAACAGGCATCTAAGCATGCTCCAGAAACACCTCCATGTGGTCTATTGTGTCAGATGTTTGGCTCATGCGGGTTCGTGGAAGAAACAGGGTCATTCTATGATGATTTTTATCCTTGCAGCTGCAGGGAACTCAAGCCCTGGCGAACTGACTGACTGTAGCTTTGCAAAAGGCTTTTTTATTGTTGCACTATTTACACCCTAGCAAGTCAATTTCCCCGTACCAAAACCTCTTATCTCAAGCTCCCCAAAAAGACAAATGCCAAAGCAATTCCTAGTCACAAGACAGCTCAGTTTTCAGAGTCCTCCCACAGCCAAGTTTTGCATAGGCTTTGAACATTTAGGAACTCTCATATAAGATTTACATGCTTCCAACCAAAGGTCGAGGACACAAAAGGTAGCCGTCACAAAGGGTAGATCCAGGCCCAGGTGCTAACAACACTCCCGGAGGCAAACCAGCTGCCCAGCTCTGCGGGAACTCCCGTCACAGTGGTCAAACATGGCAAATGTTGTTTTCTGGGGCACTCCTGAACCAGGTTCATTTCACAGTTACTCTCGTGGCATTGGTGAAGTTGGTCAAACTTCTTTTGACTTGCACACCAACGTTTAGTCAAAGCTGAAGCCACAGTAACAAGATCCCCCAGCAGAGGAGAGGTAGAAGCAAGGAGCCAAAGTGGACAGCCTTAGGGCCACCCAAACCCCAACACAGAGAGAGACATCAGAATGTCTGTACAGCTCAGGGGGCACAGGAAAAGGACAATGAGGGTGTGGAGAGCTGGCTGCTCTTCCAGAGGACCTGAGTTCAATCCCAGCTCCTACATGGTACCTCATAACTGTCTATAACTCCAGGGATTTAATGTCCTCTCCTGACCTCCTCCAGCACCAGGCACGCACATGGTGCACAGACGTATGTGCAAACAAAATACCTTACACAGTAAAATAAAATAAATTAAAATAAATAAATAAATTTTTTAAAAAAGGAGGAAGACTCAGGTCAGGGAGGGAACATATCCATCTAGGTTGTCGATGGAAGTGCCTCCATTACAAACAGGTAGGCAAAAAGCAAAACCAGTGAGTGGATTTCCAAATTGTCTGCATTTCAGTTTTTTCTTTCGTGGATTTAAAAATGAAGTAGAGGGGTTGGGGATTTAGCTCAGTGGTGGAGCGCTTGCCTAGCAAGTGCAAGGCCCTGGGTTCAGTCCTCAGCTCCAAACAAATAAATAAATAATACATAAAGTAGAAAGGGAGATGAGATGCTGGGTCCAGTGTTAAGAGCAATTGCTGCTCTTCTAGAGGACCCAAGTTCAGTCCCCAGCACCCATAGCAGGCAGCTCACAACCTGCCATAACTCTAGTTCTGAGGGATCCTATGCCTTTTTCTGGTCTCCTCAGGTACACACACACACACACACACACACACACACACACACACACACACACACATTCACATAAATAAAAAAATTAAATTAATTAATTAAAAAATCAAAATGAGGTAGAAAGGTATCCAGCAGGCTATTTTTAACACTTGATTTCCACCTCCAGGCGCTCTCCCAGTGTGCAAGGTGGGCTGGGTCTGAGTCAACTGACTTTGTTTTTAACAATAATCATTACCAAAAGCAAGAAAGAAACATTTGCAGCTCTCCTCAGTGACAGTGACTTAGCAGGGCCTTGTTTCCTGCCCCAGCCCACGCATTTGTGGCAGATCTTGACCTATATCCAGTTTCCAAGTCACACATGTTAGAGTGACTCTCAAAACCACAGGCGGCAGCAGCCTTAGACAGTGTCCCAGCTTTGAGTGACCTTGCTTCAAAGAGATACTCCTGAAAGTCCTTGTGTGGGTGCAATTTGGGGTAAGATGAGTCACAACTTAGAGGTTATTTGAAGGCATCAGAGACACAGTGCTCTTAAACAGGGGACAATCGTCTCCTGTGTGAGGGCTCCGTGACATGAATGCTGGGGACTGAACTCAAGTCATCGTCATCGGGAAGAGCAGCAAGTTCTTATCCACTGAGCCATCTCTCCAGCTTGAAGATTTAGTTCTTAAAATAGGCTCTGAGAAGTGCTTTAATTGATGCAGTCTAGAACCGATAGACTCTTTGGGTAGAAATAGGGAAAAAATCATCTCAGATCTTTGCTCCTATTGACAGCATCAAGGACTAATCAATTCTAAGTTTTCTTACTCTTAAAAATTAGTCTCTGTGCCCGGGCGGTGGTGGCGCACGCCTTTAATCCTAGCACTCGGGAGGCAGAGGCAGGCGGATCTCTGTGAGTTCGAGGCCAGCCTGCTCTACAGAGTGAGAACCAGGAAGGGTGCAAAGCCACACAGAGAAACCCTGTCTCGGAAAAAAAAAAAAAATTTAGTCTCTGCCGTGTGGTAGACCTTTTGAGACTCCCTCTCCCCCATACACACACCCGTATGCAGTAAGGCATCTTTATTTTATTTATTATTTTGTTTTGGTGCTGAGAACAAAACAAAACAAAAATACTTACTAGGCAAGTATTCTATCATGAATCTAAATCCCCAACTGCTCTACGTTCTTTTAATTTAGGGGCTTTTCGTTTGTTTGGTTTGGATTTTTTTTTTTTTTTGCATTTATTTATTTTGCCTGTGTGCATGTGTTTGTGCATGTATGTGTAGTCAGAGAACAACTTGCCACTAGTTGGGTCCTGGGATTGAACTCCGGCCTTCAAGCTTGACAGCAGGCACCTTGACCCACTGAGATATCTTATGGACCCTTGGTTTACTCTTGCTTGAGCACCTCCTTTCTTCCAGTGATTTCTCAAAACAAGTCACTCAAGACCCAGATCAATGTCCTCCGTTATGTGGATGTCATCTCAGTTAACACCCAACCAAAAAAAACAAGCGCCGGGCAGTGGTGGCGCACGCCTTTAATCCCAGCACTCGGGAGGCAGAGCCAGGCGGATCTCTGTGAGTTCGAGGCCAGCCTGGTCTACCAAGTGAGTTCCAGGAAAGGCGCAAAGCTACACAAGAGAAACCCTGTCTCGAAAAACCAAAAAAAAAAAACAAGCAAGCGTATCAGGCAGGATGTAGGATGAAGGATGCAGAGCGAAAAGGAACAGGGCAGCTTAACGGGTGTCAGTTGAGCGACAGGCAGTTCCTCTCTGGGCTTTCTCCTGATCTGACCAATTCTGGCACGCAAGCCAGCTGTGTGCGCTAGGTCCTAGCCAGCCAGTACCTCACCTGGGGCTTCAGGCTCCTTACAGGTGGGAGGGATTGCCCTCCTTTCCCTTTCGCTTTCTCGGGCCACCGAACCTGACGCCAGGGACCGGAACTACAGTTCCCACCTTGCAGCAAGGCAGGAGGAAGAAGGGCACCGAGGGCTGCGAAGGAAACCAGGAGGAAAAAAAAGCAAACACTACCTGCTCGCTAGCCAGCAAGGTGAGACGGGACAGGTAAGCAACAGGTGAACCCAGGAGGTGGAGGCTGCGGGGATGTGGAATGGTGTTGTCTGGAAGGACGCCGCCGCTGGTTTCTCCTTGCAGGGCTTGCATTTTAACTTGAAGGGGGGCTTTTGTGAAAGCCCGGGCACTTTGAGGGGAAAGAAGAGAAAGGAGACTTGGAAACAAGGTTTCAGCTCCAGTTACAGTGGTAAGATGCCGGAAGTAGAATGGCTTTCTTTAGGTGAAAAGACGCAGAAGAGTAAAAAAGTGGTTTGATTGTATCTCTGCGGGATCATCTCTCCGTAGGTGATCTCAGGGGCACCCAGGGGGCCCAGACCGTCACTGGCCTCTTTAAAGCCTTTGGTTTCTTCGAAAGTATAGACTAGGTATTTGTGTGCATTTTTATTTGTCTGCCAAAATAGACGGGAGCATTTGTATGCATTTTTATTTGTCTGTCAATATAGGCATGGGCTTTTCTTTTCTTTTTTTTTTTTTTTTTTTTTTGGTTTTTTGAGACAGGGTTTCTTTGGTGCCTGTCCTGGAACTCGCTCTGTAACCCAGACTGGCCTCAAACTCACAGAGATTCGCCTGGCTCTGTCTCCCCGTACTGGGATTAAAGGTGTGTGCCACCACTGCCTGGCTTGGCATGGGCTTTTCTGTGGCATCAGAAAACCAAAGAATAAATCAATGAGAGGTGAGGGTGTCTTGGGACAGGAACAGTTTCCTGAACCTCAAATTCAATCACCAAAGTATTTTGGGGATTTTGGTCTCGTGAGATGTTTGGTAAGGAGACCTAACAAATGTGTGAGTGGTGGTTTCAATGCCGAAGCACCTGCCCTTTCTGGAATATGCTTGCAGCTTGAAATATCTGCCGAGTTATCATGCGGACTAGGAATTCAACATGCTGCTATGGAGCAAGGGGCGCTCTGGGAAGGCAGATAGGAACCCTGAGCTGCCCAGGGCACAGTTGTTTTCCGGAGAAATCGAGTTCCTTGAGGTTGAAGCTATTTAAGCACAGGTGAGTGCCGAACAGAGCTGCACCAAGTGGGAGTGTAGATGCAGGCGAATGGTGTACTTACTGACTGATGGTTCTCAAATCCCATCAGATTCACCCGGGGACATGTGCGTCTGCTGTTTCAATTTTTATCTGTGTGTGTTCGTGTGTGTTCACATCACGTGGCAGCCGGAGGTCAACCTCCTGTATTGTCCTCAGGGCCGTCCACTTTGGTTTTGGAAACAGGACCTATCATTTGCCTGGAGTTCACTGAGTGTGCTAGGCTGGCTGACCAGGGAGCCTCAGGGATCCTTTGTATCCACCTCCCCAGAGACAGGGTTACAAGCACATGGCACTGTGTCTGACTTTTTTTTAATGTAAACACTCATAAAATAAATTTTTAATGTATTTATTTTTATCCTATGTGTATGGATGATTTGTTTGCATATATGTCTGTGCTCTGCATGCATGCAGTGCCCTTAGAGGCCAGAAGACAGCATTGGACCCCTGAAACTGGAGTTTCAGATGTTGTGAGGCATCATGTGGGTGCTAGGAACCAAACCTGGGTCCTCTGAAAGAGCAAGCAATGCTCTTAACTACTACTGAGTCATCTCTTCAGCCCCATAAATTACTATATATGTTAAATTACTATAGATATGTAGACAGGTAGGTAGGTAGATAGATAGATAGACAGATGTATTGGTCTAGGTAGGTTCTAAGAATATATACTTTTAATTGTCTCCTCCAGCTAATTCTGATAATCATTAAGTTTGGCAAATACCAACATTAGAAACCTTTAAGCTGCCAGGCAGTAGTACCAGCACTCGGCAGGCAGAGGCAGGCGGATCTCTGTGAATTTGAGGCTAGCCTGGTCTACAGACTGAGTTCCAGGACAGGTTCCAAAGCTACACAGAGAAACCCCGTCTCAAAAAAACCAAATAAAATAAAAATAAAAACCTCTAAACTATTTTCTTTTCCATGCTAGAATTTCCCATGGAGCTCTCCCCCGCCCACCCATCCACCAAGTTTCACTATGCAGCTATCCTAAAGCTTGCTATGTAGACCAGGCTGGCCTTGAACTCATAGAGATCCACTTACCTCTGCTTTCTGAGTGCTGGGATTTAAGTTGTGTGCCACCACACCTGGCCCGGCCATATCTTTCTAACTAAAGTTTTTAAAAATATCCTCAAAATTCTAATTTCCTGTTTGAGAAAAATGGAGCACTACCCAGAATAAAAAGGCTACGTGGGTACCGGCAAGATGGTTCCAAGGCGAAAAGCACCTAAGTTCAATTCCCAGCATCTACTTCAAGCTCACACACAACTGCCTGTCACTCCAGTTCCAGGGCAGCCAAGACCTCTGGCCTCTTCCGGCACAGCGCACTTGTGTACTCTTCCTTAAGCTGGCTTCCCAGTCAAATCTTGACAGTTGTCATGAGTTGACTGGGCAGCTAGGCTTCTGGTGGCTGGGGGCATGTTTTCCACCTGACCAGGGAGTTATTCATGCCAGGTAGCCATTACCTTCACCATCCTGCTTTTTGGGCACCTCATCTTCAGGAATGGGATTTCCTTGGGTCTCTGATTCGGTAAAGTTGACTGCACTCTGTTCCCATCAAAGAATGGCCATATCAGTGTGAGGGCTTTTCTGAAGCTGTGTCCACATATACCTGGGGTGGGGGCTTATGGGGCAACTCTCTACGCCTCAACAGTCATTGGCATCCTTCACTGTGGGGCGTTTACCCACCACCCCCACAGCTTCCCAGAGTTTTCTTGAGTGCGAGCAGCAGGAAATATTAGATAGAAGGATTTATAGCAGAGAATCTTGTGGAGATAAACAGATAGAAAATAAAGGATAGCCTCGAGAGGGCCTGGAACCTATTCCAACGGGCCCGGACTGTCTCTGGTCCAGGGTTTTTATAGAGATGCCAAGGGGTGGAGCAAAAGACCTCCTCCCCAGCACAGCCAAGTGCAGGCCATCTCAGACACCTGCACTCAGGCCCGTGGTCCTGATCATCCTCTATTCGGACCTGCTGGGTAAAGCCACGAGGAACCCCAGAACGGGCTCCCACACTTCACTACCCCAGCTTGTCTTGTACTGGAGGCCCATTGCAGGAGCCTGGTGGGTGCTCACTAGAGAAAAACTGACTGCCGCCTTTCCTCCCTAGGTCTGTTCTAGGAAGCCAGAGCCATGCAGTTCTCCAGCTCAGCCAGAGCAGCAGATGAGAACGTGGACTATTTGTTCAAGGTCATCCTCATCGGAGATTCCAATGTGGGGAAGACGTGTGTGGTGCAGCATTTCAAGTCTGGAGTCTACATCGAGTCCCAGCAGAACACCATCGGGGTGGACTTCACGGTGCGCTCCCTCGAGATAGACGGCAAGAGAGTAAAGGTCAGAGGAGCACCAGGGGTAGTTCCATTGTCTGAGCTAGAGCCCGTTTTAAGCAAGGTATAAACATGGGAGCCATAAAAGAGGATATTGCTACATCTACCTAAAGGTCATAATTTCTACAAACCAAAACTGTGATAAACAGTTTTCTATCTGCAATAGAAAGAAAGACTAGGTTCTTTGACACGAAGGGAATTTTGATAAATGTCCAAGAAAAACACCAGCAACTGTGTGATGGTACATATTTATAATCCCAGCACAAGATTAAGGCAAGGAGATTGAGGCCACCTGGGCCACATATTGAGTGCCAAGCCCGGCTGAGCTACTACATAGTGAGGACCCTCAAAAATAGAGAGTTAAATGAGGTAGTGCATGCTTTTAATCCTCAAACATGGGAGGCAGAAGCAATTGGATCTTTGTGAGTTCAAGGCTAGCCAGAGCTGTATAGCGAGACTCTGTCTCAAAAATAAACAGACAAAAGACCAATGACCAAATATAAAAAAGTGGCCACAGACCAGAAAAAAACTTACTTCACAAATTTTGTAAGAACAAAGTCAGACCCAGCATGATAGCTTGCCACCAAGTCTGATCACCTGATTCCCTTCCCTGGGCCTTAGTAGGAAGGACTCTGCCCTGACCTACACACGTGTAGAGGGCAAGAGGTCCATGTGTACACAGATAAGCACTGGAGAATCTAGTGAGACTCATAGTCTTATCTCTTCAGGGAAAGAGATGTTCCCTCTCTTCCTCCTGGGAAAAAATGTAGTTTGCAAACTGGTGATCCTTTGCTCTCTGTAGGGCCAGGCTTCACCCAGATCCCCCAGAATTTATATTTTTTTTTATCCCAGACTTTCCCCCTAAATCTTGAGCATTGCTTCTAAGTCCATTAAACCCATCCTTTAGGAGAGATGCCACTTGTACTTGAATAAACAGCCTAAGTGACTCTTCCCCCCACCCCCCACAAGACTGTGTTCCTCTTTGTAGCCTTTGCTGTCCTGGAACTCTCTCTGTAGCCCAGGCTGGCCTTGAACTCAGAGATCTGCCTGGCTCTGCCTCCCGAGTGCTGGGATTAAAGGTGTGCGTCACCACTGCCTGGCGAGTTCTCTTTTATCTTAGGCCAGGCCAGTCCTGACTCCCACAGGCGTTATGTTTACCTCAGTCGTTCTTCCTAGACCCTAAATCTTGAGCACTGTTTGTAAGTCAACAGAATCCATCTTTATGGAGGAAGCCATTTGTACTTGATAAAAAGTCTCAGGTAAACATGTCTTAAGCTTTGTTGTACACAATGGACTGAGTTAATTGCCATCAGAAAACATTCTTCCAAAATTGTGCTGTGCTTAAATAACGGCTAAAATAAACAACCTGGTGTCAGACTCCGAAGGTCTGGCCCAGCACTGGCTAACTAAGTCAGGCTGAACCGAGTTCATTTGTACCTCCCTTACCTGGATCATTTCCCTGCTGACTGTGAGCTTGCAGGTACCCACACATGCTTGTGTACCATGGTGCACTCGTGTGCGTTTGCACACACACACACACACACACACACACACACACACACACACACACACCCCATAAATAAAATGTAATGACAAAGAACTCACGTATAGATTTATATGTAGACGCCCACTGTTACTCTCAAAGAACTGTAAGTAGTGGGACATCCTGTCACATCCCTGTAATCCTGGCACTGAAAGGGCCGAGTCAGGGAGGTCACAAGTTTGCACCCAGCCTGGGCTACATAGACGTTGCCTCAAAATAAATAAATACCTAAGAAGATATTGGGATCATTGGGAAAATTTTAATATGGTGTAGATAATTAGATGACAGCAGGGAATTGTTGGTATTGTGATTATGTAAATGAATGTTTATTTGTAACCTGGAGTAGTGCTAAGTCCAGAATTCAAAATGTAGAGGCAGGAGGATGACCACAAATTTATAGCTAGCACGTTGGTCTGCTTCATGAGTTCCAGGCCATCCAGGGTTACCTCATGAGACCCTGTCTCAAAAAAACTAAAAAGAAACTATCTACTGTATCTGTGTGCTGATGTGCGGCCAGCTGCTAACAAGAGTACCGCGTCTGTGTGCTGATGTGCGGCCAGCTGCTAACAAGAGTACCGCGTCCGTGTGCTGATGTGCGGCCAGCTGCTAACAAGAATACCGCGTCCGTGTGCTGATGTGCGGCCAGCTGCTAACGAGAATACCGCGTCTGTGTGCTGATGTGCGGCCAGCTGCTAACGAGAACACCGCGTCTGTGTGCTGATGTGCGCCAGCTGAAGACACTGGCTATCAAAGAGCAGCATAGGAGGATGCTGAAGGAGGAAATCTTGATAATTACTGAATCGCAGTGATTCAAGACTCATTTTTCTATTCTCTCCTGTTTGGTGACGTGTTAGCAATTTTTCTTTAACGGATAAAAGGGGAGAGGGGCTGGCAAGGCTCAGCAGGTAAAGGCCCTTGCCACAAAGCCTGACGACCTGAGACTGTCTCTGACCTCCACACATGCACTGTGGCATGTGTATGGCCCCCAAGCCTCAGACATGTATTTTTTTTTTTTTCTGATACTGGGGATTGTGACTAGGACTTTGTACATGTTAAGCAAAATCCTCTTGCCTGGGCCTTATGAGTAGCTGTAATTACCAAGCCAGGCTAAATGATCAGTTTTTATATAAACAGCATAAGCATATGCCAGTGACCAGTGCCCGTCATAGAGACTCATGCTTATAATCTCTTGGGAGGCGGAAGCAGGCAGATCAAGAGTTTCAGGCCAACCTCAGCTACATACTGAGCTCAAGGCCAGCCTGGGCCATATGAGACTATCTTAAAAACAAAAAAGTTTATACACAGGGATAGAGAGATGACTCAGTGGTTAACAGCACTTGCTGCTCTCAAAAAGGATCCAGGTTTGATTCCCAACACCCACATAGTAGTTCATAACAATGCATGCCAGCCGTGAGGTGGCTTGCGCCTTTAATTCCAGCACTTGGGGAGGCAGAGGCAGGTGTACCTCTGTGAGTTTGAGGACATCCAGGATATCCTGGCTATACAGAGAAACTGTCTCAAAAAAAGAAAAAAATCAAAAACAGTCCATTCCACTTCATAACCTCTAGTTCAGGGGTATCTGATGCCCTCTTCTGACCTCTATAGACACCAGGCATAGATGTGGTGCACACACACACACACACACAAAAGTAAAAACATATAAAATGATTCTTAAAAAAAATGTTTTTTTAAAATTCAGACACTATTGGAAGGTGTATAAGTTGGTGCTGACGCGATCCATGCTTGGGACAATGGAGAACGTTGTGATAAGGATGCTACTGAATGTGAACGGTCTGAGCGGTCCTTTAAAATCAATGCAGTTCAGCCTACACTATCCCTTTTGCCAGGATTCCCCCCAACAGGTAAAGTCGAAATATGAACCGAAAAACCCAGGCCAAGGAATGTTTGATGTCAAAAGGAAAGACCCAGAAATAAATAATCTTCCAAGCAGTGGAAGAGCACAGTGATTCCTAGACCAGAAGCACCTTTTGGCCCTGCCTGGTCCTGCTGAATCTGAATACATTGCAGTAAGATGTGGGGATTTATTTGTTCTCGGAACTTCCTCTGTAGACCAGGCTGGCCTCGAACTCACAGAAATCCACCGGCCTCTGCTCCCTAAATGCTGGGATTAAAGGCGTGTGCCGCCACCGCCACTGCCACCGCCACCTGGCTTTGTTCTTTTAAAAAGTATATTACTTATTTGCCGTGTGTGCCTGTGTGGGCATGCCTGCCACTGTGTGTGTGTGTGTGTGTGTGTATGTGTGTATGTGTGTGTATGTGTGAGACAGCTGGAGGCCCACCTGCCAGAGTTGGCTCTCTCCCGCCATCATATTGGCCCCAGGAATCGAACTCGGGTCCTCAGGCTTGGCAGCGGCACCTTTACCCACTGAGCCATCTTGCCAGCCCACAGGAAACGATGCGTAAGGTGACTTAGATGAAGGTGTCCGCGTGGCTCTAACTCCTGTCCTCTCTTCCGTCCCGCAGATGCAGGTGTGGGACACCGCGGGCCAGGAGCGCTTCCGTACCATCACCCAAAGCTACTACCGAAGTGCCCACGCAGCTATCATCGCCTACGACCTCACGCGGCGGTCCACGTTCGAGTCTGTCCCTCACTGGATTCATGAGATAGAGAAGTATGGAGCGGCTAACCTGGTCATCATGCTGATCGGTAGGGCATGTCCCCAGCAGTTAGCATTTCTTGACCCGCCTCTGCCCGTGCTCAACTTGCTTTCCTCAGTAGTGGACTATGAAATCCTAAAAGGTGGAGAGTGTGGCCACCGCAGCCAGCAGAATAACCATCCTTGGGAGGCAAAAGGCAGTTGAGTTGACAGGACTAAGTAGCTGGTATGGGTTCAGACTTCAGAAGTCTGACCCCAAGTAGTTTGTTTTAGGCATATTTAAGCACAGCACAATTTGGTGAAAACTTTCCTGGTGATAACTAACTCAATCCCACGTGCACAATAAAGCATAAAGTAAACTAAATAAAGATTGGACTGAGTACAGGCCGGGGGGGGGGGGGGGGGGGGGGGGTGGCGGCACACGCCTATAATCCCAGCACTTGGGAGGCAGAGGCAGGCGGATCTCAGTGAGTTCGAGGCCAGCCTGGTCTACACAGTGCCCCAGGACAGCCAGGGAAACCCTGTCTCAGGAGCCACTCAGATGAATGTGACCGGCCAATGAATGACTACTTATGAGTGTGCCAACTCCTAAGTGAAACCTTTAAAAATCAACTAAAAGGTTCACTGGAAATTGGTCATGTGATCCCAGGTCTCTGGATGATGAGGCAGGTAACTGGAGAGTTCAGGAGGGGCCGGGGAGGTGGTTCAGCCAATGACGCGCTTGCTGTAAAAACATGAGGACTTGAGTTCAGATCCTCAGCTCCCAGGTCAAAGTCAGGTGCTGCAGCACTCATGGACCTAGAAACGGGGAGATCCGTCCAGTTCATAGGCCAGCCAGTCTATCTGAGTCACTGAGGTCAAAGTTCACTGAGATCTTATCTCAAAAGAAAAAAAGAAAAGTTTGGGAGTCGACTTCTTGTGGTAGGTTATGCTAATGTCTGCCTTATAAGGTTCTTAGGCATATGAAATTTCTCTTAGGATGTCTATCAAAGAGCTGAACATGGTAGTGAGGGACAACTATTTCAGAATTGAGAATTCATCAGCTTCCGGTACGTTTGGTGTTCTATAAAAGCATCAGCAAGGCCTGGGCCACCACCTATGGGCTGTGACTATGTAACCAGGTTCAAGCTAGCCTGGGCTACATGAGAACCTATCTCAAAGAACACAGAGGGGGTGGGCAAGATGGCTGAGTGATAAAGGCACTTGCCACCAAACCTTAAGACTTGGGTTCAATCCCCAAGAGAAATAACTCTTTTTTTTTTTTTTGAAAGATTTATTTATTTATTATGCATACAATGTTCTACCTGCATGTGTCCCTGCAGGCCAGAAGAGGGCACCAGATCTCATTACAGATGGTTGTGAGCCACCATGTGGTTGCTGGGAATTGAACTCAGGACCTCTGGAAGAACAAACAGTCAGTGCTCTTAACCTCTGAGCCATCTCTCCAGCCTGAGAAATAACTCTTGAAAGTTGTCTTCTGACCTCCACGTATGTGCTGTGGTATATGAGTACATCACACTCCCAACACAACAAATAAATATAATCTTTTTGTCTTTTTCTTCCTTTTTTTTTTCCCCTTCAGTTTTTTGAGACAAGGTTTCTCTGTGTAGCCCTGGCCAACCTGGAACTCACTCTATACACCAGGCTGGCCTCGAACTCAAAAATTATCCTGCCTTTACCTCCTGAGTGCTGGGATTAAAGGCATGCACCATCACCACCTGGCTATAAATGCAATTTTTTTTTCCAGACAGGGTTTCTCTGTGTAGCTTTTTGTGCCTATAAATGTAATTTTTAAAAAATTTCAAAAGTACAAAGACAGGCCAGCTGGTGGTGGCCCACACCTTTAATCCCAGCACTCGGGAGGCAGAGGCAGGCGGATCTCTGTGAGTTTGAGGCCAACCTGGGCTACAGAGTGAGTTCCAGGACAGGCTCTAAAGTCTCGAAAACCAAAAACCAAAAACAAAACAAAAAAAAGTACGAAGACAGCAGAAGGAGAAGGGGGAGGGGGAGGGAGGGAGAGGGTTTGTTTGATAAAGGCAGATTATATCACTGTTATAGTTACACATCTTCCATCTGCAGGAAACAAATCGGACCTGTGGGCGAAGCGGCACGTCCTGTTTGAGGATGCCTGCACACTGGCTGAGAAGTATGGCCTCCTGGCTGTCTTGGAGACATCTGCCAAGGAGTCCCGGAACATAGATGAAGTCTTCGTGCTCATGGCGAAGGAGTTAATTGCCCGCAACAGCCTGCACCTGTACGGGGAGCCCATCCAGCAAGGTCTCTCCAGGATTCCAGCCCAATATTTGTGGCCCAGGGCCCCAGCGAGAACACCCGCTGTAGTTGCTGAACATGTGTGGGAGGCCAGCGTCTCCAGGTAGCACTGCAGGCCGAGCCCTCCTCCTGGCAGACTCTGAGGGAAGGGGACGCCGCTGTCCTCACGGACTCCTGGGGACTCCAGGACTCAGGCCCCGGGGGGAAAGGGTTAGGATGGACTTTCCCCGTCCTGGTCTCTGTCTCCCAACACCTCAACTGTTTTATAGTGGAGTCTGCTTCTCTGTTGTACAAAGACAGCCGTGAAAGAAGGAGAGAGCAGCAATATGCAGAGAGGATACTGGAACGTTCTAGATTTGGAAACAGCCAAGGACGGGGTGGGTAAAGGCCTATAATGAAAAGCCAGACTGCTTCCTGACAGCCACAGCCTGGTCTTCTTCCCGGGGAGCAAGGGCTGTTGGCTCAAGGGCAGAAATGCCATCTTGCCAAATGGTCAGGAACCAGGAGGCAGATGGAACTGGCTCCACCCTGTCGATGTGTTTTGACCACGGGGGTGTGTGTGTGTGGAAGAGATGCTTACCCTGAGTTCCTAAAACATTAAATTATCTACTACACAGAAGTCAGTGCTGCATTGAAATTAAATAGTCTCCAAACAGTGGTGGTGCACGCCCTTAATCACAGCACTCAGGAGGCAGAGGTAAGTGGCTCTCTATGAGTTCGAGGCCAGCCTGGTCTACAGAGAGAGTTCCGGGACAGCCAGGAGTGTACAGAGAAACCCTGTCTCAAAAAGCAAAAAAAAAAAAAAATTGCTCTATAGATTTCTTTGCAAACAGTATTGCGTCGTTGCCTTCCATAAGCTGCAGCCAAAGAACAGCTGCTACCGTCATCGTGTGGTGGGGCGGCCCCCGCTTTCAGAACTACAAACAGAGGGGACAGCACTTGGTGAGCACGTCTAACATCCTAGCTTCAATGCCCAGCACTGCAAACACAAATAATAAATAGATGAAAAGACAGTCATAAATTGACACAAACATAGAGGAGGACCAGGCATGGCGGCGCAAGACTGTAATCCCAGCTCCTGCAGAGACCAGAGTCACAAGTTGAAGGTCATCCTGGCTACATTACTGAATGAGGCCAGCCTAGGTCTTGTTATGTGATGTGATATGATATGATATGATATGATAGAGTAGGGATTGGTAGTGCAGGCCTGTTATCTCATTTACTCAAGATACCGAGGCAGGAAGATCAAAAGTTTGAGACCAGGGCTGAAGCAATGGCTCAGTAATTAGCAGGGACTGCTCGAGCCAAGGATCTGAGTGGTTCCTGGTACCTGTGCTGGGCAGCTCACAGCAGCCTTTAACTCTAGCTCCAGTGGATCTGATGCCCTCCTCTGTACTCACAGGAACCTGCACTCACATGTACATAGTATCCCTCTCACACACTCATAAATAAACCTTTAAAAACTTCAAGACCTACCTTGACTACAGAACAAGTTCAAGGCCAGCCTGGGCAATTTATCAAGACCCTAACTCAAAACAAAGGGCTGAGGATATAGAGTGATAGAGTGCTTTTCCTAACATGTTCAAGGCCCTGGGTTTTATCCCCAATACTGGAAACCAAACCAAACCCTAAACGTACTCAACTGTAAAGGAGACAAGGAAGGGTACTATTAGGGTCACACCCAGCACATGAGGGATCCCTTAGCCTCAGGAGTCTGAGCCCCAGAGGGCAGCACATACTCAGCTGCTCCTCTGTGACTGACAGAAGTCGGGTGAGACCCCTGGGGAGTCAACAGGCCCCTAGTTTACCAACTCCAGTGCAGAAGGAAAGCCGCCACTCACTGAAGCCCCTCACCCTGCTATGGCCTGGCTCCCCTTCCCCTGCTCTCTTTCTAGCTCCTGTAGGAGATGGAGGGGGCACTCCTCAAAGCACTCACATCCAGTCCTTCAGGCCACCTCTGCCCTTCCCCCTCTCATCCCGACTTCCCCAAGGTCGTCCTGCTTCTCCTAAGGACATTAGGTAGGGGTGGGAACTTGACCTTAGCTGACATGCCGAGACAGGATGGACCTTCAATTCTGACCTTCCTAACAGGTCCACCATGACAGGACAGGAGCCATGGAGAGAGCCTGTCTCTCCCAGCTCTTACCTGCTTAAGCAGGAGGCATTCTACACTGTCACTCAAGCTTCCTTTAAGAAAATTACAATTGTTTTTATGTATTGTTTTTACACGTGTGTGTGTGTGTGTGCGCGCGTGTGTGTGCACATGCACGCACAAGTATTAAGGTATATCCATGGAGTCAGTTCCCTCCTACTCATGGGTGCCAGAAATTGAGCTCAGATTGTCCAGCTTGGTGACAAGTGCCATTACCCGCTGAGCTGTCTTTTGTGCCCACTCACATCTTCCTGAAACATGAGTTACTAGGGGCCTTCCCTCAGATTCTGGGGACTCATCAGCTTTGAAAGCACCTGAGAACTTAATTTGGGCTCAGGTTCAGAGATTTCAGTCTGTGTCTGGGCCTGTGGTGCAGTTCCTCCCAGCAGGAGGGGGGCTGTGTGGTGGGGGCTGGAACCAAGATGGAAGGGAGGGCTTAGTATCCCAAGATCTCCTTCCAGCCACGCCACAAATGACATAACCTCCTTGCACTGGGCACGTCCCCTAGAGGATCCAGTTCCAGCTTTCTGCCAACAGTGTCAACAGCCTGAGGCTCCTTCCTTTAACATGAGCCTCAAGTTAGTTCTCTCTAGAGAGAGCTGTGACAAAAAGAGCAAATTTGGTCCCTCTCCCTCACTCTGTCTTTCTGACCCACCATGTGATCTCCCTCTCCAACAAATGTCTGGCATTGTGAGGCCTGGCGCCATGCTGTTCCACAGCAAACAGGCCTCTCCCCAGGGCCAGCACTGCGACTCTTAACCTGTGAGCTAAACAAATCACTTTTCTTGTAAGTCACAAAGTATTTCACTATAGCAATGTCGATGGACAAATGGAACAGTCTGCGAAAGGTCAGGTGTCAGGGCTGGATGGTTAGTGCCAAGCGTCCTGGACAAGATCACGACCTGGGGGACACTTGGCAATTGCTGTGACATGAGGTCGGGTAGCATGTCCTGTGTAGGAGATGCTTGGAGTCCATACTTCCAAGTGGAGACTTAGAGAATCTCCCCAGCAGAAAGCACACTGTCGTTCACAAGACCTCTCTCCATGCTGCTAACTTGGCTGTCTGTGAACACCAATACTTCACCCACTGCTTTAGAACCCCCTTAAGGGACCTGTCTGAGTCATTTCTTCAAGACCAGCACGGTAGTCTTCCAGTTCTGTCATTTCTTCTGTTATAACAACTCTCCTGGGAATTCTGGGAAGGAACTATGGAGGACTGCTCATCTTCCTTTTCATTTTCAGAACTGTCACTTGAGAGACCTACTCACTATTCTTCCCATTTGAGACCTACTGTTCTTCCAATTTACAGACAAAGAAAAGGAATGCTAAGTAACTTGTTCATCAAATGACAGGCAGCTTTTGCGGTGCTATGCAGATCGGGTAACTGAAGTCTTTCAGCTATTTATGTCTGAAAGCACCAAATAAAAAAACAATCAACCTCGGCGAGGTGGATGGGAGAACGTGCTTGGCCGTAGAGCGCTAGCCTAGCATACAGTAGGCCCTGGGTTTAAGCACCAACATTCCAATTAATGAATGAATAAATGATTAAATAAGTAAATACACACTTTTTTGAGACAGTCTCATGTATCTTAGGTTGGCCTTGAAGTCACTGTGTAGCCAAAAAGGACCTTGAACTACTGATTCTCCTGTTTCCATCTCCCAAGTTCTAGAATTACAGATGTATACCATCACGCCTAACTAAAAAAAGTCTTTTTTATGGGCTGGATTGATGACTCAGAGATTAAGAATGTTTTTTGCTTTTCCAGAGGACCTGAGTTCACTTCCCAACACCCACGTTAGGTGCTCATAACTGCCCTAGCTCCAGATCTGATAACCCTCTTCTGGTCTCCATAGACACCCACACATGTGGCATACTCTCTCACAAACATATACACATAAAAACACATCTAAAATATTTAAAATCTAGGCTGGGTGTGGTGGTGCATGCCCTTAGTTCCAGCACTTAGGAGGCAGAGGCAGGCAGATCTGTGAGTTTCAGGCCAGCCTGGTCTATAGAGTTCCAGGGTTACAAAGAGAAACCCAGTCTTGAAAAAAGTCAAACACACACACGAAATAATAAAAACAAAATAAAAAACTAAAATTAAAGTCTAGCTATAGCATATTTTTAATTCCAGCACATGGGAGGCAGAGGCGGGTAGATCTCTCTGTGTTCCAGGCCAGCCAGAGCTACATAGGGACCCTGTCTAAAAAAACCAAAAATCCCTGAGTTTAAGGAATACTCCTGCCTCATCATCCTGAGTAGCAGGAACTTCAGATATATTCTGTTGTGACTAGCTTGGATATGTATTTATAAATAACTGCAACTTCATAGGCAAATTCACAAGAATAGTGGCAATCTCTGGGGGTTAAAAATGAAGAGATAACTGAATATCAAAAGCCCAAGTGCTCCCTAGGCTGCCCTAACGCTGGTGGTAAATGGCCTGTTCAGTTGGGAAAACAGGCCTTAAGGCTCAGTGCCCACAGGGAGACAGTAGAGGTCAACCTCACAAAGAACTTCAGACCGCTCAGCAATCTGAGGAAGACTAAAGCATGTGTTTAAAATAATTACAGGGCCAGCGGTGGTGGCGCACGCCTTTAATCCCAGCACTTGGGAGGGAGAGCCAGGCGGATCTCTGTGAGTTCAAGGCCAGCCTGGGCTACAGAGCGAGATCCAGGAAAGGCGCAAAGCTACACAGAGAAAGCTACCCTGTCTTGAAAAATCAAAATTAAATAATTACAGACCAGAGAGATGGCTCAGAGTGTTGGAGGTGCTTATGGCCAAGGCCAACTACCTGAATTTGATCCACAAGATTCACACAGTGAAGACGCAGAACCAACTCCTGCAAGTTGTCCTCTGACCTCCACATGCACACACACACACACAATAGCATGCATTTATATATATACAACAAACGAATGCAAACCATGGCATGAACACACACACATACACACTGGCATGTACATTATACACATGCATGTACACAATGACATGTACATACACACAATGCATACACACACACACACACACACACAACAAATGCAAACAGTGGCATGTACATACACTATAATGCATCCCCAGGGGCTGGCAACAGCTTACTTGACAAAGTAGTACAGACAAACTCTAGGCTTCAAGCACCAGTACCAAGTGTGGTAGTACATACCTATCATTCTAGCACTTGGGAAACAAAAGGACAATTAGAAGTACAGGATCATCCTCAGCTACACAGCAAGTCAGAGGGAACAGCCTGGGTATAAGAGATCCTGTATCAATCAATCAAACTATTAAAAACTAAAGCTAGTGTTGTGGCACACATTCCCCACCCACCCACCCAGAGAGACTTTCTCTGTGTAGTCCTGGCACTTGCTTTGAGACCAGGCTGGCCTTGAACTCACAGAGATCCTCCTGCCTCCCCAGTGCTGTGATTAAAGGCATTCCCCCAACTGGCTATGTGGCACACATTTCTAATCCCAGGAGGATCACAAATTCAAGGCCAGCTAGGACTACACAGTGAAACCCTACTTCAAAAGACAAGCACCGCTGGTACTTTGTTTGTTTACTTAGTTTGAGACAGGGTCTCACTATGTATCCCTCTCTGTCCTGGAACTCACCAGACAAGGCCAGACTGGACTTAAAATTCAGAGATCACCTCTGGCATGGTGGGTCTAAAGGCATGTGACACCATGTTCAGTAGCACTCAATCCCAGTAGTCTGAAGGCAGAGTAGGTGGATCTCTGTGAGTTCCAGGCCAACTGGTCTACAGAGGGAGTTTACTGTGTAAGTTTACTTACTGTGTAGCCAGCCAGCCAGCACTAGATAGTAAGACCTTGTGTCAAAAAAGATGGACAATCTACCCCTCCCCCACCGCAAAAAAACAAAAACAAAACATAAAACAACAAAGTAATTTGCACTTTGAGAGGAAGCACACACCATCAGGTGACTGGAATGCCACCCTGCGGGTGCACACCAATTCTTCCTTGCTCTACAATTCCCACTAGCACCCTGAAATTCTCAGTTTCTAGGATTATACACTTTGGGGAGTGATCTGGATTCAAACAGTCCTCTCTACAGGTTACTCATGTAAGAAGAATCCACCTCAATACCGGCAACATCTTATTAACCAGTCCAGGCTACTGCTGAAATTCTCAAGCACACACTTGAAAGGAACTCAGATGTATAGAACGGAGGGATTTTGTGGATTATCTGCACAAAAGTCTTGCCTGCTATAAAGGGTAGGGCAGGCTTTCCTAAAGCTTCTTGGGCTCCTGAGTTGCCTGTAAAACCATCCCTAGTGGACTTGGCCTCACAGACTCAGCACTGGACAGGCTGGGTAGAATAAAATTATGGCCATTTTCACATATCCCCAATATTGTATATCTGGCAACCAGGGAGTTGCATGAAAATCAAGATCCCCAAAGAATGCTTTGGAAAAATATATAAAATGTTTCATTATTTATTTGTCCGGGGGTGAGAAATGCATGAGGGAATACTTGTTAATATTTCATGGTTCATAAATCGTCCCTGAGGATGCTGTGGTGTAGCAAGTGGGGTTTCCAGCTTGCTAATACTGGCGGCCAGCAGAACCTGTAAGAGGTGTACATCAGTGCCTGCCTTGAGAAGCCTTGGCTTTGATGCTGAGTAGCCTGTCAAAAACCATCTGCCATGGCTCCAGGGGCCAGTGAGGCTAGGCTGTGTGAACTGGTAAACAAAGATCTGTCTGCGAGAGTAATAATGAAGAAAATGCAGTTCCTCACACCTGAGAAATGTTGATCTAGTCCTTCACCCGGGGCTGGACACCGCAGTCTCGAGAGCCAACATCTGAGCTGATGAGATGACTCATCCACCATGACTTGAGGACCAGAGTTTAGTCCCCAGGACCTACTTGTGGAGGGAGAGAACGACTCCTTGCCCAAGCACACTCATGCATGCACACACACATACACACAAAGATATAATAAAAATTTCAAATATAGTCTTTAAAAAAGTCAGCATTTACATGGAGTAATGGCTCAAGCAGATCTCTCCCATGGCTCTAATTTTTCCCCTTTATTTACAGCTTGTAGAGAGTTTTTCATAAACTATTATTTTTAAACTTTTCTATGTTTTTTTTTATTTTGCCTGCATGCACTCTGTAAGGGCGTTAGATCCCCTGGAACTGGTTATGCAGACAGTAGTGAGCTACCATGTGGGTGCTGGAATTGAACCCATGTCCTCTGGGAGAGCAAGCCAGTGCTCCCAACCACTGAGCCACCTCTCCAGCCCTTGTAGAGACTTTATTAAAAGGAGAAATTGCCTCTGATCCCAGAAATGCCCATTATTAGTGGCTTGCAATATAGGATGTACTGTGCAGTCCAGGAAACCCAATCATAAAGCTGAAGACAGCTCCACGCTTCAGCTGAGCTGGGCCAGATTGTTAGTCAGGTGAGGTGGATGCACACCTTCAATCCCAGCACTTGGGAGGCAGAGGCAGGGGGATCTGTTAGTTCCAGTCCAGCCAGAGCTACAAAGTGAGATATTGTCTCAGCCAGAAGGGGGAGAGAGAGAGAGAGAGAGAGAGAGAGAGAGAGGAGGGAGGGAGGGAGGGAAGGGAGGGAGGGAGGGAGGGAGAGGGGGGAGGGAGGGAGGAGGAAGAGAGAGAACAATAATAAAACCTTAGATGGTCTACAGAGATTTGAAGCCCGATAGACATTCTGGCTTCTCAAAGCCGGTTGGATACCACACAGATTTTGACCCAAGTTTGTTTAGCATCTGTCCAGAACCCAGAACTTGTCATATGTATGAGTGTTTTGCCTGCTGTAATGTCTGTGTACCTTGTGTGTGCGTGGGGCACCAGGTCAGAAAAGTGTTAGACCTCCAGAAACTAGTTAGGGATGGTCAACAGCCACCATGGAAGTGATGGGAATTGAACCCAGGTTATCTGGAAGAACAAGTTCTCTTTAATGGCTGATCCATTTCTTCAATCTTTTTTTTTCTTTTTTCTACAGGTTCCATTTTTATTTTTATTTTTGAGACAATGTTTCATTCTGTACCCCTGGCTGGCCTGGAACTCACTTTGTAGACCCTGCTGGTGTGTGGGATTCCCGCAGGCTCTGTCTGCAGCTCTTCCATTGCGGCTAAAGGCAGCTTTAACTAAATCTCTAGTGTCCTACTTACAAATAAACAAGACTCAGGATTCAAAGGCTGGGGTGAAAACCTGTTAGTTCAGAGAGGCTGAGCAGCAACTAGCTAACCTCTCCTTTCTGGTGTCTTCACCAAAACAAAAAAAGCCATGACACTCCAAATCCCTCTATCTCTTCCAGATGTACTCTGATGCTCTATGATTCCTTTCTGTCAACTAGTTGCTACCTCAGCCTCCTGACCCAAGGTTAATTTTATTTAACCAACAGAAATGCAAACCTGTGGTTCAGCGTAACTGATACCCCAACATTCATGCCGTCTGGACTTACACAGTCCTTAGTCTAAGGCCACAGGAAGAAACGAGAAGTGGGTAAACAGCACCAACGGTCACGACCAGTCTTCCTTCACCGTATCACACCTCCTCCCAACCCCAAACCTCTGGTACAGTTTTCTCACCTTTTTTTTTTTTTTTTTTTTTTTTTTTTTTGTTTTTTGAGACAGGGTTCTTGAAACCTGGTTTTGGTGCCGGTTCTTGAGCTCACTCTGTAGACCAGGCTGGCCTCAAACTCACAGGCCTGACTGTGCCTCCTGAGTGCTGGGATTAAAGGTGTGTGCCACCACCGCCCGGCTTTTTTTAAAGATATATTAGCCAGGCTGATAGATCTTTAAATATTTCAGCCTTTAATCCCAGCACTTGGGAAGCAGAAGCAAGTCAGCTTGGTCTACAAAGTGAGTTCCAGGACAGCTAGGGCTACACAAAGAAACTCATGTTTGCCTGTAGGTCAGAAGAGGGCACAAGATCTCATTATAGATGGTTGTAAGCAACCATGTGGTTGAACTCAGGACCTCTGGAAGAGCAGCCAGTGCCTCCTCTAATTTGTTTTTTGAATGAAAAGATTTTACGGGGGCTCGAGACATGGCTCAGAGGTTAAGAGCACTGGCTGCTGACTGCTGTTCCAGAGATCCTAAGTTCAGTTCCCAGCAACCACATGGTGGCTCACTACCATCTGTAATGAGATCTGGTGCCCTCTTCTAGCATCCAAGCATACATGCAGGCAGAACACTGTTTATATAATCAATAAATAAAACTTCAAAGAAAAAAGATTTTACTTATGCGTGTGTGTCTTATGTGGGTTAGTGTATGAGTGAGTGTAGATGTCCAGAGTCCTGGATGCCCTGGAGTTGTAGTTACCCTGACACAGGTGTTGGGTCCAAGCTTGGGACCTCTACAAGGGCAATAATGAGCTCCTAACCACAAAGGCATCTCTCCAGGCCCTAAACTTTAAGCTTTAAAAAAGATTTGGGGTTCATGTAGGTGGGCTAGAGACATTGACAATGGAGCTGAAGAGATGACTCAGTGGTTAAGACCACTGGCTGCTCTTCTAACATATCCAGGTTCGATTCCAAAATATAGGTTTTTTGACTAACCATGGTGGCATACACCTTTAACCCCAGTACTTGGGAGACAGAGGCAGGTAAACAGTACAGACATACAGGCCAAACATGCACACACATACAGTCAATCTAAAAATAAGAAAATTTGGTTGGGAAACTGGGGAGCTGAAGGAATATCACCATGCATTTGGTTTAAAGCTAGCCTCAGCTCCACAGGGAGGCCTTGTCTCAAAAGTTAACTGGATGTCCAGCAGTGCCTAGCATCACAGCCCTAAGTTCAGTCAAAGTCCCACATAAACTGTGCGGGATGGCACTTGGGCGGTACAGGGAAGAGGACCAGGAGTTAGCTCAAAGCCATCCTTGACAACACTGGAGGCTCACAGCCCACCTGGGATACATAAGACAATGTCTCAAAACAGACAAACCAAAGTTATGACAAGTAGCTGGGTATGGTGGCACATGCCTTGAATCTCTGAGGCACTGTGGAGGCAGAAGCAACTCTTGGGTTCCAGGTCAGCCAAGGGGACAGAGTGAGGCTAGAGAGGTGGTCAGCAGTCACTAGCACTAGCTGCTCTCCCAGAGGACCTGGGTTCAAGTCCTAGCACCCACACTGTGGCTCACAACGGTTAACTCCAGTTCCAAAAGATCCAGCACGCTCTTCTGGTCTTGGTGTGCACTGCACATGTAGTACATAGATATCTACGCAGGCAAAACAGCCACCGAGCCAGGCGGCGGCGGCAATGGGACAGCTCCACTACAAGCACATGGTACCGGGAAAGAGACGGTGACTTTGGGGATGAGGGCAGTCTGGATAGTCTTGCAGTTCCCACCAGAGTAGAACAGCTGGGTGAGGGCAGCCAGCACACAGCTGCCTTCAGGTTCTCCAGAGGGAAGCGTCTTGAAAAAGACAGGCAGTTTCCGGCCAGGCGGTGGTGGCACGCGCCTTTAATCCCAGCACTCGGGAGGCAGAGCCAGGCGGATCTCTGTGAGTTTGAGGCCAGCCTGGGCTACAGAGTGAGTTCCAGGACAGGCACCAAAGTACAGAGAAACCCTGTCTCAGAAAAACAAAAAGAGACCCACTTTCCCCAGGCAATCTACATGACTGAGTAAAGATGTGACAGCTCTCAGATCTGTGGTTTTGGAAACAGGTCGTTAGACAAACAAGAAAACCAGCTTTCTTTTAAATGGTTTTATTTGGGAAAAGTGCTTCTTACAAAAGGGCAGCTGCAAAGTACAGAGACCTCGGCCACGATGACTTGTTTTTCTTAAGTGAAAGAACGGGTGTGTTCCGGGAAGCAAGGCAGAGGGACAAATCCGAGCATCTCAAGTTATTTCCGGAAAGAGAGCGCAACAAAATGCAAAGGTGAAATTCCCATCAAGGAACTCTAGCAACTTAACTTTCGCTTGTCTTGCGGGTGGCCACACCCTCCCTTTCTTAGTGGGAAATGGGTTTATTACTACTGCAAACAATCCCTCTAGTACAACCAACACCTCAGTTTGGAATCCACCTGTCTACTTCCAAAGCTCAGGGATGGAATGAGGCAGATACCCACAAACCAAACACAGACTCTCACAACAGGTCCCCTCAAACGAGGACAAAGGTTTTTCCAAAAAGTGCCTCAACTGAAAAGGCTAGACCATAAAACACTCAATACAATGGTGTGTCCAAGACCTAGCTTGCACTGATAAGCAGGTCATTTAACCTCTATGGCTGATCCATTTCTCTAGCAGACAGACAGACAGACAGAGCTACTACTAGCACTGCTATGTTAACAACTACGGACACACTGCTTGGTCCTTTACCATCTACCTGCCACACACGGCTGAAACCACTAATCGATGTCTGCCCACTAAGGCTAAGGATACTGCACCTATGCAGATGGGAAGCTGCTCACATGCTCAATCACGCTCACCACCAAGTCCATCCATCCTTGGGAGTTAACTGCCAACTCTGCATTGATAGAACGCCACTGCATCCTTCATGTGTTTCTAGATTTTTCTCAGGTTAACCTCAACACATTTGCACCGGGTTCTGGTTACTCAGTAGTAGTTTTCCTTGCGTGCAATGAAACAAGAGCCCCAAACCACAGGACAAGCACGTGTGATGGGATTACAGGGCAGGGACAGATTCAAACCACAAAGGTGCAGATCTCACAGAAGCCTCAAGGAGCCCTCCTACGTCTAGCGCAGAGAGCGACTTGCCAACTTGGGTCCCTTTTTTCCCAATTGCCCCTTATCCTTGGACCCCAAAGCGCACTCAGTGCTTCTTCCTTTGAACCTGGGGTCTCAAAACGAGTGTGCAAAGTCCACGAACACAACCTGGCTGAAAACAGATGGCGCAACAAACCTACACTAACTGTCTGACAGTTAAATTCATGTTACAAAAAAACTAACTTTAAGATTTATTTTTGTAACTTTTGAAACAGAGAAAACAACACACTCTTAGGGAAAGGGGAGGGGTAGGAGCAGGCCCTGGGTAGTGATCACGACAGCACCTGGAGTTTGAGAGGCCTGCCTAGGAGAGCCACACGCGCACTGCCACACAGCACAGGGACAGCCACTGTCTGGGCTCCGCAGACCAGTTCACACGCCACGCAAAGCTGCTATAGATCCAAGTCATAAAAATCCTCCAGCTCATCGTGAAACAAGTCCCACTCGTCCTCAGAGTCTGTCAGCTCGTCGTCCCCACCTGCAGCCAAAAGCATAAGCAACATCTCGCCCAGCTCAAAGGTGACAACCTCCTCTTCGTCGTCAAAGGGGTTGTTCTCTCTCTCCTCAATGAGCTCCCAGAAGTGGCTCCTCCGTTGGGCCTGTAAGAAACAAGGCCATGATAGGGGTGGCACTGTCGAGCAGTGTCTTCTATCCTGCTGCTTATAAGGCAACCGTGTGGCCCGGCGGGCATGGCGAACCAGACTTCTTGCTCAGTCCACCTTACCAATGCCTCCCCTCTGGCGATCTGCAGCCATCATCTGGGGCTGGGGCTTTGAGCACTTTCCTTTGCTATCCCTCCCGCTTCTCTGGTCAGGACTCCTGTCCTCTAGCCTCCCTCCCAGACCTGAGTGTCATTTCCCCTACCCCAGTATGTGCAGGGCTCAGCTGACAGTGTGAGATTTCCCCTCCTTTAAAAAAACAGTGAGAGTTACCCGGTATCTGCTTGATGTTCCCACTTTCTGTCTCTGTGGCTCCTCTCTACGGCCATCAGGGTACGCATGCTTGTAAAAACAGTTCCCTCCAAATGGGCAGCTCCCACGTCCTTCATCAAAATACCTGCACGCCTTGTTGCTGGAAAGGAAAATATCGCAACCCTTATTCACAGTGGACTTCAGGCCTGTATTGACTTATCACCGGGGCTTTTTTCTTTAAACAGGGGCAGAACCAAGATGTCTGTGCACAGCCCCCCAAAGATGTGTTCTTAGAAACATGTGCTCTAAACACCGACTAGAAACATCTCTGCTTAAATGTATATGGTTGACCAGCACTAACCCTGAGTGAAAACCTTTTAGAATCCCAATACACAAGAATCCATTAGGCAACTCTTAAGACCTGGGATGAGCTACAGTCCCTCCACAGGCTCCAGCCAGAGTAGAGGCTTCCTTGGAACAGTCCCTCGGCATACACCCAAGGACTGGGTTAAAAGCTCAAAGCAAGAACAAACTGGGCAAGCAGTGCTGGGTGACAACAGAAAGCATCCTGGGAAGTAAAGAGAGGGCAGGAAGGAGGTAGGAGTACACAGCGCAGCACTCATCTATCTATATCCAAGGGAGCCAGGCTGCTCATACCTCATGGCCTCCTTGTATTTCTGAATGAGTTTCTGCTTCTCTTCTTTCTCCTCCACCCAGTACTCACTTGGAATGACAAAGTTAGATGTGATCCGGCATTCGGGGCAGGACCTGGGAAACAATGAACAGGCTGCAGTGGGAACCCCCTCCAGGCCCACACTCAGGACAGACACACACCTGGTGTGCCGCCTCAGACCCCAGCAACCGGCAAGCACGGGAGCATTTCAGAGAGGAGTCCACAAAGTCACACCTGACCCTTTCTTTGGAGGGAAGACAAACTCCTTCTTACATCAACTCAATGGCTAGCCAGTTCAAAAAACAAAAACAAAAACAAAACTTGAGAGTTAAAAAAACCAAAAAACCAAAAACCAACAAAACCAAAAGAAGACATTTCACACAGACTCCTTTCGTTTAAATAAATTTATTTCTTGTAACTTTGCTCTGTTTGGATTGTGTGGCTTTTGTTCAGTTATGAGAACAGTTTTTAAAGGATGGTGGATTATTGGCTAGCTTAATGAATGGAATAGTAGAGTGGAAAATGTAAAACGCCAGGAAACATACATTCAGAGCTAGATACGTTTGTTCACGAAACCTAAACTGTCTAATCCATTAAATACAATCTCCTCAAAAAGCACGAAGAGTCTACTAACTGATACAAAAGAAAGGGTCTCCTCATTCAAATAAAACAGACAGGCGTGCTAACCTAGCAGCTAGCTGAAGTACAAAGGAGAAATCCCTGTTAGAACACCCAGGTTCATGATAAAATACATGCATTTAAATGTGGTCCTTCTGGCTGGAAGTTGCACAAGATACTAAATTCTTCCCGAAAACAGAAAGCACAAACGAAGGTTGGGGAGGAGTCTCACTTTATGATCTTGCTCTCAAATTGCTTAGCACTTCTCCATTTGCGGATACACTTGAGACAGTAGGTGTGGTTGCAGTTGGACAGGATCCCAAAGCGGCGCTCGCTGGGGTTGGCTTTCTCATAGACCACCTCCATGCAGATCCCACATACCATGTCCTTGCTGCGCTGCACAGCGAAAGAGAGCTCCATGTCCTTCTCATGGGCCTCAATGCAAGACTGGAGGGAGGGAGAGACAAGAGGCAGTCAGCTGCTGCAGTCCTGAGAGACTCCACGGGCAAAGTCGCCCACCCAGACTGTCTCCCGCCTGACCTGGAAGAAGGCTTTGTCAACAAGCCCAGGTCCAGGCAGCCACTGGAGGGTCTCAGATCACTACAGGCCCCATAGGGCTCAGCTTCTGGGACCTGGAAAGGTTCCAATCCCCTCTACCTTAGACCCGGAGAGCTCTACACCTACAGTTCTCCCCATCAAAGACTCTACCAATTTCATTGATGTTTCAGTTTCTGCATGGAAAATAGAAAGCCTTCATTTCAAATCTGTCCAGATACTGAACACTTTGGAGGTGGAGGCAGAAGAGGCAAGAGGCTAGCCCATGCTACAATGAGACTTTGTCCCCAAAGAAAAATAAAAGATAGTTAGGTGTGGAGGTGCACACCTTTAGTCCCTTCACCCATGAAGCAGAGGCAGGCAGATCTGAGTTTGAGAACAGCTGGTCTACATTCCAAGTTACAGGACAGCCAGGGTTATGTAGAGGGACCCTGACTCAAAAACAAAAAGCAAACGACAAGAACAAAAAAAGATGAACGGTACTAAAATAAATCTGGCCGGGTGGTGGTGGAGCACGCCTTTAATCCCAGCACTCGGGAGGTAGAGGCAGGCGGATCTCTGTGCGTTCGAGGCCAGCCTGGGCTACCAAGTGAGTTCCAGGAAAGGCGCAAAGCTACACAGAGAAACCCTGTCTCGAAAAAAACTAAAAATAAATAGATAGATAGATAGATAGATAGATAGATAGATAGATAGATAGATAAATAAATAAATCTGAACATGTACTGGGTGACAATCACGCAGGGACATTACTTCTGTATCCCTTTAAAGGAGGGTGGTCTCAGTGGTGCACACTTGCAATCCCAACATTCAGGAGGCAAAAGCAGGAAGAACCCCACAAATTTGAGGTATAGCCAACCTCGTCTATGCAGTGAGCTCCATCCAGGTCAGCAAGGGCAATACCAAGAGACATTGCCCCTAAAAAAAATCAAATTAAACACACACAGAAAACACTAAAAACAACTTCACTGAGAAAATTCACAAACCATACAACTCACCCATTTAATATTTACAATTAAATAAGTTCTGGTACTTTCAGAGAAGTACAACAATTATCATTTAATATGAAAGGTTTTTATTTGTTGTTGTTGTGTGTGTGTGTGTGTGTGTGTGTGTGTGTGTGTGTGTGTGTATGCACACGCGCCAATGAACTGGAGTTACAGATGGCTGTGAGTCACAAGATGTGGGTACTAGTAATTAACTCAGGTACTCTCAAGAAGGCTGTCACCTCTCCACTCATTATCATCAGAATGTGCTCATTATCCTTCACAATCCCATACTCCTAACAGCTACTCTATGTGGGCAACCATTATTCTGTGGTCTGCCAAAGCTGTGGCTCTAAGACTAGCTTGATTGACTTATCTATTTTCAAGGTTCCCTGTTTATTTAACTGCTGAGTAATAGTCTGTCTGAGTTCTTAGCACCTATTTTCTTTACCCATCCCCACTCTGAGGGCACTGGCCACACAAGCCTAGCAACCACACATAAAGTGCCTCAGAACTGTCCTCTGACTTTTTTCTACAAAGGGCTGTGGCCTGTGCAAGCACACATGAAATAAGAAAGTTGAGTGTAGGTCTGGAGAGAAGGCTTGGCATTTAAGAGTACCAGGTGCTCCTTCAAAGGACCTGGCTCAATTCTCAGAAACCACAAGGCAGCTCAATACTCTTGTTCCAGGGGATCTGACCCCTTCTGGCCTCTGTTTGCACTACATGCACGTGGCGAACACACATACACACACAAAATGATAAAGCTCTGGGCATCGCCACCGGCAATGTAAACAGGGCAGGACTACACAAAGCTAGCCAGGTACTCAAAAGTGCTAAGCAGAATTATTAGCTGACCCAGTGATTACACTTCCAAAGGATAACCGACGCAGGGCCAGCCTGATGTACAGCTTAGTAGAGCATCTACTGCCAGGCTTGACAAGATGAGTTCCACCCCTGGGTCCACTGGCAGGAGAAGAGAACCATCACTCAAGCTGTCCTTTGACCTCTACACATGTGTGCTGTGACATGCAACCCTTCCCACAACGAGTAAATTAATGTAAAAATAATTTTTAAAGACTATCTAAGATAAAGACACATGTTCACAAACTAGAAATGTTCATAACACCATAGCAGCCACCTACCAAAAAAAGTAAAGTTAAAAAATAAATATTCATACCAAAAGATGAAACCATCTAAATGTCCATCAAGTAATTTACAGAGAAGAACAGTCTTGGGGTTGGGAGGATTACTCCGTCCGTGAGCAAACTGCTCGGTGTACATACAAGCATAGGCACCTAGGTTTGTCTGGACTCTATGCACCTGAAAGCCAGGCACAGCAATGGGCATCGGCAACCCCAGCACTGAGACATGGGGATAGACAGATAGGCAATCCAATCGGTGAACTCCAGGCTGAGCGAGAGACCCTGACTCAAAAATTAAGGCAGAGAACAACAGAGGAAGGAAGACACCATTGTTAACCTCCGGCCTCCGTGGAAACACACCTACACGTAAACCTACAGTGTGGAATGGCCAGCACGCAACCACAAAACGAAGCTTACTGACCGATACACACGCCAACAGGGAAAGCCCTGGGAAATCGTGCTTACTGACAGTCAACATACTGAGTGACTCGGCTACACAGGTCATCCAGGATTGGCAAAACACCCAGGGAAACAAAAAGAGCCATTGTTGCCAGGAGCTCAAGGAAAGAAAAGTGGAGCAGAGGCTGACTCTAAGTGGGTATGAAGTTTCTCTGGGGGATGAAAATGACCTTAGAATTGTGGTAATGACTGGAGAATGTTATGAATATACTAAAGAGCAATGAAATACCCATTTCAAAAGAATTATAACGTAAAAAAGGATGAAGAAACAAAACACCACATCTTTAAAAAAACATAGTCTCCAGGAAGTGTATTGCTATCGTCACTCTCCGGACCCTCTTTCCTTGGCCTCCACAATACGGGATGACAAGGGTACATCACTAAGCTGAGTGGGAAGCTGGACTTCTTTGACAAAACTCTACAAAACCCTGGGAGAAACACATCGCCACTGATGGGCTCCTCACACTAAGTAACAGCTTCTTTGGGCACTTACTTTTATGTGTTGTGACCTCTGGGCAGCATCCATTGGGTGCAGGACCTGCAGGCCACACATGTCACAGGAGTCTCCGTGGAGATACACACAGTTTTCCCCATAGCGACACTCTCCCACTGCAGCATAGGGGCAAAGCTGCTTCTCTGTCTCCACCGCAGCCGGCTCCTTCTCTGACTCTCCCTTGGTCACTGAGCCCTGCAGGGGTACTTCAGTGCAGGAAGGGGCAGCTGAAAATGTTTAAGATGGTAGTAAAGGTCCAAATACATAAGGCACAAATATGAACTAAGGCAACAGAGAACAATGAAAAAACAAAAAACAACAAAAAAAACACTTCAATGAAACCTAAAGTCGGCCTCCTAAATAGTCACTTGCTTGCTTTCCCCTTGGTTTTTTGAGACAAGGTTGTACAGTCCAGACTGGCTTAGAACTTGCTATCTGCCTACCTCCGAATATCTAGTGATGGAATTACAGGCACGCACCCCCACTCTCCAGCTTCTCCCCCAAACCGCGCCCGCCCTGGATCTGAATATCCAGGCTGGCCTTGAACTCAGCAATCCTCAGCCTCTCCAAAGCTGGTGTGACAGGTGTGTGGCACCAAGCCCGGCTCTGCATGTGAATTTCTTGAGTGAAATGTAATATTAGTAAGTATTGGTTAGTGGAATACAACAACCAACCAGGAGAATCAGGAGTTCAAGGCCATCCTTCAGTACTTGAGGAATCTGAACTAGCAGAGACCATGTGTCAAAAAACCAAACCAAACAAAGGACTGGCAGTGGGCTGAGTGTGTTAGTTTAATGGTAAAGCGTTTGTCTAGCATGTGCAAAGCCCAGGGTTTGATCCCAGCACCACCAGGAGCAGGCGGGGGACAGCATTCGGAGACACTTCAGTTTTTAAACATGAATTCACTTTATTGGAGTTGAAAAAAATTTCTTTGACTTCATCTGTAAACCTTAAATAACCCACTCTAAAGTGTTGACAGTCGGTTAAACTCAAACACTAGAAACAGGAGAACTGAAACTGAGTTCACTGTGGCCTGTCATTTAGTCCTCTGACTGCATTTTACAGGGTCCTCACAATACTTACTACGGCCACAGTAGGGCTGCCCGGGGACAAACTCAATGGCATTCACCCAGTCCTCTGAACCTGCTCCTACAGTTGCAAAGTTTGGGTTTCTTGACTCAGCTTCGCCTGGATTCATTTCAGCGAGGGATCCAACTCCCGAAGAGAGACTTGAGGAAGCGGCAAGGGGTGGTTTCGCACTCAGATCTGTAGCAGTCACTTCTTCCTGTTTCAGTGGCTTGCTGTGTTCATATCTGACACACACACAAAAGTATGCAGTTACTGGTCAGCTACACAGAGCCCCTGGACTCTTCAAAGTCAGTGTGAACACAAACATGACTGAGAAACACCTGAAAACTGGTCAAGATTTAGTCTTATTTATATGTGTCTCTGACCAAGTATGTGTGAGCATCCAGAGGCTCGAAGAGGCATTTAGATCCTAGGGCCAGAGTTAACAGGCAGTTGTGCACTGCCTAATGTGGGTGCTGGGATCCAAACTCAGGTCCTCTCTGTGTTTTTGTTTTGTTTTTTTTCCTGAGACAGGGTTTCTCTGTGTAGCTTTGCGCCTTTCCTGGAACTCGCTTTGGAGACCAGGCTGACCTTGAACTCACAGAGATCCACCTGCCTCTGCCTCCCAAGTGCTGGGATTAAAGGCGTGCGCCACCACCGGCCGGCCCAGGTCATCTCAAAAAACCAGCACCATTAACCGCTGAGCCAGCTCTCCAGCCCCAGATAACTTTCAGACAGACAGTTTGGCTAGGTAACCCAGGCTAGCCTCCCGATCATTATGTAGCTCATCATGGCTTCGAATGAATCCTCCTGCCATCGCCCCTCAAACACTGAGACTACAGGTATACCAACATACCTGGCCTTGTCTTTTTCAACACTGTAGTGCTGTGGATCGAACCCATGGCCTTGTGCATCTAGGCAAGGACTGAGCTATGCCTTCAGCCAGATGTCTAATTTAAGTCTAGAGTGGAGCCCATGACTATGTGACTAAAAGCCTCACTGTGATGTCATACTGCTGATCAAGGCATGAGATCAAGACTTAGCAAACTTTACAAAGTCAAGTAAAACTGGGTGGTGGCACACACCTACAATGTCAGCTATCTTGGCAAGGAGTCCATGTTTGAGGCCAGCCTAGGAAATTTGCTGAGACACTGAAACAAAACTTTGTTAATGATTAATTTTTTTATTTTATGCGCATTGGTATTTTGCCTGCATATATGTCTGCGTGAGGATGTCGGATCCTCAGGAACTGGAGTCACAGACAGTTGTGAGCTGTCATGTGGGTGCTAGCAGTTGAACCCAGGTCCTCTGGAAGAACAGTCAGTGTTCTTAACCTCTGAGCCATCTCTCCAGCCCCTCAAAACAAAATTTAATAAGAGGTACTTGCATCGTAATCCTAGCATTTGGTCAGCTAAGGCAGGAGGATTGCTGCAAATCTGAAACCAACTTGGACTACAAATTGAGTAGAAAAACAAACAAAAGCGAAACATGTTCAAGCAATTCATGCTTTTTCTCACAACCTAGCAGTAAACATAAGGACTTGGAACAGTGTCATCTACTGTGAAATCAGTATGGATGAAGGATGGTCTCTTTAAGAAAGGAAACTGTTTGGAAATGGACACAAGTTAAGCAGGGGGAGCAGCCAGCGACTCTGCACTTCTTTGGAGGTCTCAAAAAAAATGGAGAAAAATCCAAATAAGCAAAACTAAAAATCCTTGTCATGAGATTATATTCAAGAATAAACAGAATGATCATGAATACAAGACGGGCCCAGTGTGGTAAATCCAGCACTTGGAGGGCAAAGGCAGGCATATCTGAGCTCAAGGTCAACCTGGTCCACAGAGCAAATTGTGTCAGACAGCCAAGACTGTCTCCAAAATAATAAAAAGACCTACATTATCAAATCTACCTAGTGAGACAGTTATTCCCTTATAGATATGCATAGACTATGCTTCTGAAGTGAAAACGGAGCACATACCAGGAAGGATAAACCAGAGCAAGGAAAAAAGGCCAAGGCCAGCAGCATGGCTCCATGGAACCAGGCACACAAACGGTACAAAGACATTCAGACAAGCACACAAGCCAGCCAAAGTGACATAGTGTAACCTTGTCTCAAAGGAAAAAAAAAAAATTAGGGCTGGAGAGATGGCTCAGAGGTTAAGAGCACTGACTGTTCTTCCAGAGGTCCTGAGTTCAATTCCCAGCAACCACATGGTGGCTCACAACCATCTGTAATGAGATCTGGTGCCCTCTTCTGGCCAGCAATCATACATGCTATATACATAATAAATGTCTTTAAAAATATAAATAAAAAAATAATAAATAAATAAAGAATGCAGCAGTGTTTGTGTGTGTGTGAAGGTGTCTTTGAAGAACATAGACTGACACACTATATATATAGTCCTCTACCCATATCGAAGTAAGAATGGCTTTGAACTTTTCCACACACACCCCCAAGACCAGGTTAGCCCCAAACTCACAGAGATCTGCCTGGCTCTGCCTCCTGAGTATTGGAATTAAAGGCGTGAGCCACCATACCTGGTGGTTTTAATATTTTATTTTGGTTTTGTTTTTGGTGACTTATCATATAGTTCTGGCTTTCCTGGAACACACTGTGTAGACCAGGCTGGCCTCAAACTTGAAGAGATCTATTCGCCTGCCTCTGCCTCCAGAATGCTGGGATTAAAGGTGTGTGCTACTCTGCCCAGCTCAACACATATCACTTAACAAAATATAAGTTGCATAAAATTAAAATTGTAGTCACCCAAGATAAAGTTGCACTGGGAACACTGCTGTTTCAATTGGTTTATGTGTTATCTACAGCTGGTTTTGCATAAGAAACCATGTGCCTTTGAGTCACCAAAAACTGTACACTCCATCCTGTAGAGAAAGTTTGCCAATCCAGCCTATGAAGTTTCTTACATCTACTAGAATCAAGAGCCACCAACAAGAAACTGTTATTACAGGTACTAATTTATAACAGGATGTCACAAAATTGCTGATTCTTTTGGTATGGTGTCCTAAGTGATGAAATAATGCTGAGAAAACAACTGAGTATCAAGCTTTCTTTCATATTCTGTATCAATATAGTATAACTTCCTATATAAAGAACTTCAATGTGGACTGGCAAGATGGCTCAGTGGATAGAGGTGCCTGCTACCAACCATGATGACTTGAGTTCAATTCCTGGGACCCATGTGATGGAAGGAGTTTATTCTTCTATAAAGTTTCTAAGTTATTTGTCCTCTGCTCGCCACGTGAGTAGAGTACTTCACCTTAGCCATACCGTTCCCTCATTCTGTCCCATGCTCCACTCTCCACAGCTCTCTGTTATCCTCAATATCCCACCCCCTCCCCAAGTCACTGTGGGCCATAACTCTCAATCAACTAGAACTTGCTTCCGACCGGAAGCCTTGTCTATGACATCTACAGAAACTGCCCTTTCATCCCAGAGGATGATATCCTGACAACACCTCCTCCTCCTCCTCCTTTTAGCACCGTAACAACAAACAACTAACCATTAGGCTCAGATGTCAAGGGATCCATTTCTGACCCCTTATAGTTCGTTATGGGGGAGGGACTTACTTTTTGCCCAATCCTTACAAATACAGGTAAGCATTTGAACCTAATAGCTGACTGCTCTCTCTCTCTCTCTCTCTCTCTCTCTCTCTCTCTCTGTGTGTGTGTGTGTGTGTGTGTGTGTGCGCGCGCGTGCGCATGTCTGTCTGGACACATCTATATGTGGCTGTGATACTGACTACTAGTGTTACATAGACAGACAAGATACCATCTTTCTAATCATTCTATCTCTCTATCCATCCATCTATCCACCCATCCATCCATCTATATTCTATGTGTAGCTGTGATACTTACAGGTCTTATCTAGTGTGGTATGTATGTATGTAAGTTTGTATGTATGTATGTATGTATCTATGTCTCTGTCTCTGTCTCTGTCTCTCTCTCTCTCCATCCATCCACTCGTATGTGGCCATGGCTACAAGTCTTACCTAGTGTGGGGATTTCAAGCATATCCAAGACTCTTCTCCAAAAGTGGAGCCCACTACCTCTTCCCTTCAACGTAGCTGGACTTCTTTTGTCCAGACATTTGTCAAAGTTGACAGTGTGGGACTCCTGAGACTGGGTCATAAAGGCACTGTAGTTTTCGCCGAACCTCTTTGACTGCTAGCACTGGAGAAAGCTGTCTGCCAAGCTTTAAGGACATGACAGCAGCCCTAAGAAAGGCCCACTGGCAAGGAACCAATGTGTCTGTGAGGAGCCATATCACAAGTGATTCCCCATCTGTCAAGCCAGTAGATGACTGTCACCCTGGCCAAAGTCCTACCATCCCCTAAAATTCTCTGAACTAGAACCACTCTGACTCCAGAGACAGCAATAAATGCTCGCTGTCTTAACTCGCTACATTTGAGTTATTAACTTAACAGCAGACAATAAATAATACACGTAGACATCTTCTGACCTGGGAAGATCTGCCTTATTCAATTTCTACATAGAACCCACTACTGCTAACAGATCAGGTGCCAGGATTATGACAGCAATACCATGCCTACCTACTGTCAGGGATTGCTTAGTAACAAATCCCTGTTGGTGTGCAAATACTTGAGAGGTATTCCAGGAAGCGTTTTCCCTAGAGCACTCCTCCCTAAGCTTAGGGTGTTTCCTGCGCTGAAGCTGTTAAATAGTTTTAGACAAATGGGTGAGTGTGAGGTGCTGGGTGTCAGCCCCAGACCTTAACAGGAAGGGGTAGGTAAGGACTAATGCACCCACTCTAATGCCTCACTCATCTCACCCATATTCCACACTAGGAGAGGACAACCACATAAAACTAACTCTCAGGACAAACTTCACACCAACCTTTGCCTCGTTTCCCCCCATTGTCTGAGACAGGGTCACGCTACAGTCCTAGTTGGCCTGGAAACTTATTATGCAGACCAGGCTTGCCTCAAACTCACAAGACATCGGTTTGGGCTTCATTTTTGGTTTGTTTGTTTGAGAGTTTGGCCATGACAACTGGCCATGACAATCATTGTGTTAGCTTCCTAAGTCTTGAGATTAATAGGCACAGACCAACACATACAAATTCACCTTCACCACACTTCCCTAGATTGATTTCTGTTAGTGTATTAACATTCCTAGGAACTATTATTTCTCTTCTTCAGCAGGACCTGGGACTGAATCTGGAAGTTTGACATTCTAGGCAAGTATATTACCGAAAGGCAGCCTCAGACTCGCTATCCTCCAACTTCAGTCTCCAGGAGTGGGGTTTATAGGCATGGCCTACCACAGTTCTTTTCAAAGTATTTTAGAGTACTATGTATAATGCTACTAGAATTATATATACAAAGCTACTAGAATTATATATTTTCATTTCTTCCTCAGCCCACCCTTGAACAAGAGCCAGTTTATAAACAAATCCTTACCTGCAGCGGTCTCCATAAACACAGTACCCTCTTTGAAAATACTTGCACGCTATACCATATGGACTGTCAGAGAGGTCATGAGAGTATCGACAGTTATCTCCTTCCTTACAAACCCCATGCATAAAATATCTGTAAGACAAAGAACCAAAACACTAGATTAGATTAAAAGACTAAAGAACTCTCAAAGAATTCATTACCACCACATTCTCCTTGTATGTTCACAACTATGGAACAAATACATGAAATCAGTCTAGGCCGGGTAGCCAGGAAGACCCATTCGGGTCTGCAGTAGACAGCGCAGGGATCAAGATGCCTGCCCCAAAAGAAAGATGTATGCTTACACAGGATTCCTTTTTTGGGGGTGGGGGTAGGGGATGAGTTAGGGCCTTGTACACACAAACACTCTATCACTGACTGAACTGTCTCCCCAGCCTCCCCCAAGTTACAGATTTTAAACATTTATCTTGTTCCCTGAAGGTCAACTCTGACCACTGTCCTCAGTTTACAGCCCTAGAGGGTTAGCTGCGTATTTTCCACTAACTTCAGCTCCTAGCCATGATTATCTGCAAAGCACATCAAAGATAAAGAAACCACACAGACAAGAAAGTGTCGGGCTACCGTTTATATTTGACTTTGTCAAGGAAACAATTTGAATTCTTTAAAACATGAAAACAAGCAAAATTAGGCCAGCAACTTTAAGGGATTACAGGCAGACATGATTAGCAGTTTGCTGCTGAGCATTTGCTAGACATCTGAACTAAGAGCCTACCTGCCCTACCTAGTCCTGCACTGTAGATGAGGGTGTGCAAAGGGATATTTGTAGGGCCCGCCTTCCATCTGCACACTGCGTCTGCCACAATCCATTTTCCTATTCCCTTCATCTCTGAGCAGGCATGCCAGAGGAAGACAGTGACTTTCTGGGGTGTCAATGTGGCTGGCCTCGCAGGACTCTGCTATACCCGTGGCCACAGCTATGTGGAGAGCGTGGAGAGAAGAGCAGTGGAGACAAGTTCAACACATCCCACACCCCACTGAGTTGAACGTTACAGGGTATACAGAAGAGCCGAATGCAGCTCAGTGTTAGAGTGTGAGCTTAGTATGTATAAGGCTTGTGATCCCCACAACAAAATAAAACGAAGGAAAAACTGCCTAGGATTCAAATGTGTCTGAGTCTACACAGATTACCTGCAAATGCAGAAGAGAAGAAAAAGCATCCACATCTTGTTGGAAACTGTTTCAGTTACCAAGATCCTACACCCTAGAATAGCAGGGTATAATAAAGCCTAAGAACTCAGTAGGGCCAGGCACAGTGGCGCACACCTTTAATCCCAGCACTTAGGAGTCAGAGGCAGGTGGATCTCTGAGTTCAAGGCCAGCCTGGTCTACAGAGAGTTCTAGGACAGCCAGGGACTGAGAAACCCTGTCTCAAAAAAAAACAAAACAAACAAACAAAATGAGCAAAAGAGAACTCAGTAGGAAGTAAAACTAGCTTCATTTTCAATGGTCTCTAACCTGACCTAATTCAGGTGTAATTAGTCAACTATAGTGTTATTTTCTGCAAGCTTTAAAGGCCCTGAACTCTGTAGAACTCCCTTTTTTTTTTTTTTTTTTTTTTTTTTTTTTTTTTGGTTTTTCGAGACAGGGTTTCTCTGCGTAGCTTTGCGCCTTTCCTGGAGCTCACTTGGTAGCCCGGGCTGGCCTCGAATTTACGGAGATCCGCCTGGCTCTGCCTCCCGAGTGCTGGGATTAAAGGCGTGTGCCACCACCGCCCAGCTGTAGAACTCCCTTTTAAAAAACTATTTATTAAAAGTATTTATCCGTGGGCAGTGGTGGCACATGCCTTTAATCCCAGCACTCGGGAGGCAGAGGCAGGTGGATCTCTGTAAATTCGAGGCTAGGCCTGGTCTACAAAGCGAGTTCCAGGAAAGACACAAAGCTACACAGAGAAACCCTGTCTCAAAAAAACAAAAAAAAACAAAAAACAAAAAAAAGTATTTATAATGATGTTAGAAACAAAGTTGGATGTGTTGGCTCCTATTTGTAATCCCATGAGGCTGAAGCGGGAAAACTGCTGAGTCTCAGCTCATGTGAGTGTTTAGTTTATATAATTACATGCCTTTTCTGAGTGACGCTAGCATTCTGTAATACTAACCATAACCACAATTATAGAGCCAGGTGAGGGGGTGCATGTCTTTAATCCCAGCAGAGGCAGCTAGATGTGTCTCTGTGAATTTGAGGCCAGCCTGGTCTGTATTAGTGAGTTTCAGGTCAGCCAGAACTCAAAAAGGAATTATAAATAGCCACACAGTGAAATCCATTTTTTGTGACTCTCAGACATCATGAGATGGTACAACCTGTAACAGACAAAAGGCAATGTACTTCCAAGAATTTCCCCCCAAAACCAAAGATGGAAGTACTTTTGCCAGTGTGGTGGTACAAGCCCACAATCCCAGCACTGAGGAGGTGGATGCAGGCATTCATGGATGGCCTGGGTATATGAGGAGATACTTCCTCAAAAACCAGAACAGGGAGTGGGGAAAAGATAATGTGGTACCAAGACTTATGGCATCAGTTTGATACCAGGGATGGACATGGGGCACATGACTCTTGTAAATTGCCCTCTGACCACACACACACACACACACACACAACACACACACACACACACACACACAGTCTGTGGATGTATGTATCCCAGCCAGCAGAGGGTTTAATCTAGCATGCACAAAGTTCTGGGTTCAAGGCCTAGAAAGATTTCCACACAACCAAAAACTGGGCAGGTTGGTGTACTCTGTGCAATTCCAACAGCAGGTAGGTGGAAGCCAAAGTTCAAAGTCATCCTTGGGTACCTACAGAGTATAGAGTAAGGCTGGGCTGCATGAGACTTTGTTTAAAAAAAAGAAAATGTAAGCGTACACCTCTTTATTTTAGACGGGAAAACAAGGGGTTGGAGATGGATCAGCTGTTAAGAGCCCAAACTATTACACACTACTCTTGCAGAAAGAAGACCTGAGCTGAATCCCCAGGCCAAGTCAGGTGGCTCACAACTGTCAGCATTACAGCTCCAGAGACCCTGCAGGTACCTACACTCACGTGCACATACCCAAACTGACAATTAAGATAAATCCTAAAAACTAAAACCAAATGGTTATAAGGTGCTTGACTGCATGTAAAGCCGAGTTCAATTCCCAGCACGGGAAAAGGAAAAAAAAAAAAAGAATGAACCAAACCCGGTTCCTCCGCAAGAGCATCCATACCCTAAACCTAGTCATCTCTCCACCCTTCCCGATACTTTTTTCCTTCTTCTTGAGACATGATCTCATTATGTATACTGAGATCTGCCTGCTTTGGCCTCCTGAAAGCTGACATTGACAGTGTACATCTAGCTCCGTAACCACATTCACATGGATGGACAGACACACACACAAAATAGAGATAAATCTTGCCATTATGGTCTACACAGTGACTTCCAGGTCAGCCAAGGCTATGGTGAGACTCAGTCTCAAAAAGCCAATAAATAAATATTAACTGTCTTCGAGCCGGGTGGTGGCAGAGGCAGATCTCTGTGAGTTCGAGGCCAGCCTGGTCTACAAGGCAGCTAGCAGCAAGGACTGACTTCACAGCCTCTCTCTAGGAGATGAAAGCCTGCCTGTTGGTGGCAGCACAGCACAGCATAACAGTTTCTCAGCAGAGGTATTTGTTTCTTAGGCAGCACAAACAAAACACACGGAGATTTCAGGAGCATTAATAGTAGCTAATGAGAAAGCGAAACTGAGCAATTAAAAACAAACTCTGAAGCCAGGCGGTGGAGATACATGCCTTTAATCCCAGCACTTGGGAGGCAGAACCAGGCTGTGAGTTTGAGGCCAGCCTGGGCTACAGAGTAAGATCCAGGACAGGCACCAAAACTACATGGAGAAAGAAACCCTGTCTCTAAAAAACAAACAACAACAACAAAAATGAACCCTGAGCTGGGCAAGGAGGTCTATGCCTTTAATCCTAACACTGACTGGGACTCGGAGGCAGGAGGATCTGTGAATTAGAGGCAAGCCTGGACTAAATAGAGGGAAGAGTTCCAGGCCAGTCAGAGCTACACAGTTAAGGTCCCTATCTCAAAACAAAGAGAATATCACTGGGCTAGGGAGTTGGCTTAGTAGTTAAGAGCACTGGCCGCTTTTTTGCAGGGCTCAGGTTAGACTGCCAGCTCCCAGGGTGGCTCACAACCATCTGTAACTCCAGTTCCAGTGGCTCTTAAGCCCTCTGCTGGCCTCAGTGGTCACCAGGCATACACATGGTACAGAGACATACATTCAGGAAACACTCATACATTAAAATCATCTTTCAAAAATTAAAAAATAGAGGCTGGAGAGACGGCTCATTCATTAAAAGCACTAACTGCTTTTCCAGTGGTCCCAAGTTCAATTCTTAGCACTCACATGGTGGATCACAATCAGTCTATAACTGCAGTCCAATGGGATCCCAGGCCCTTTTCTGGCATGCAGCTGTACATGCAGACAAAACACCCATATACATGAAGTACATAAATAAATCTTAAAAACAAAACAAACATTCTTATCTAAGCAAGTCACTTTAAAGAGGACTACGCCTTAGGTATAGAAAATACCCTTCCTTTGGGTGCAGAGATGGCTCAGTGGTTAAAAGCCCAAAGGGCTGTTGCAGAGTTGGTTCCCAACACTCACCTGAGGCAGCTCATTGTAACTCCAGTTCAAGGGGGAACCTGACACCTTCAAGGGCACTAGTATTCATATGCAGACACCCACACATGCCGCACATTCTCTCAGAAAACAGGTGCAGCCATCAAGCATACTGAAATATTTACAGTAAGGTACATCTCTGCAGTGAACTCACAATGCACACTCAGTTTATTTGCTGAAAGTCTGAATAAGGTAGTCCCAGAAAAGATAAGCATGTTCTAATAGATTCTCTCCTTTTAGCAACTTCAAGTGTACTTTAAAAAAAATTCAGAGTGGGGCTGGAGAGATGGCTAGGTGGTTAGGAGCACCAACTGCTCTTCCAGATGTCCTGAGTTCAATTTCCAACAACCACATGGTGGCTCACAACCATCTGCAATGAGATATGGTGCCCTCTTCTGGCTTACAGGGACACATGCAGGCAGAACACTATATACATAATAAATAAGATAAATCTCTAAAAAAAAAAATTCAGAGTGGATGCAGGAATGTTTGTAGGTAAACAATTTCTACATTTAATATTTTGTTTATTTTTATTTTATGTGTGTGGGTATTCTGCCTGCATGCTGTATCTGCATTGTATGCCAGCAGTACCCACAGGGGCCAGAAGAGGGCGTCGAATCCTCTGGAACTGAGTTACAGTCCATTGTTAGCCACCCTGTGGGTGCTGAAAAGGAGACCTAGATCCTCTGTAAGAGAAGCAAGGAAGTGCTCTAACCACTGAACCGTCTCTCCAGCCCCGTGCACTTTTTTTTAAATAAAGGCAGAAATATATATATATATATATTCATACAAAAGTTCTAGTTTTTAACTGTATCAACAGCAACTGTGGCGTGATAGCTATGCAGGGCACCGAGGAAAACCCTGCAGGTAAGATAAAACAGAACTCTGCTTCTCTCAAAGCTCAAAGTCTAAAACAAAGATTTCATAGCTGTCACTCCTCTGTTCAAAGGAGAAAGACTTTAAGAGAGGTCATGATGGCAACTAGAACAGAAAACAATGTCAAAGCACTTAGACCTAAAGCATAGCGAATAACCTGTGGTTTCTAGTGGGCTGTTCAAGACATCACCCTGCCTCAACCTACTCACTAGCCCGGGGAACAGATGTGTTCAACCATGAAGGGTTGGCTCTACATGCCACCGCAAGAGACCTTACAAATTTCCAGATGACTAGTCTAAGCAAAAGCTATGGAGAAGACACTTCTTTGATACTAACTAGCCCTCAAAAGACAGAGGCAGGAGGATCTCTGGGAGTTCAAGGCCATGTACATGAGTGCTATGTAGTGAGATCCTGAATTCCTGATGCTTTACCTTCAGCTCCCAAACACTATTATAGGCGTGGGCCATCATGTAAAACTTTTAAGCTTGGCAGGCGGTGGTGGTGCACACCTTTAATCCCAGCACTCGGGAGGCAGACGCAGGCGGATCTTTGTGAGTTCGAGGCCAACCTGGCCTACAGAACGAAATCCAGGAAAGGCACAAAGCTACACAGAGAAACCCTGTCTCGAAAACAAAAACAACTTCAAGCTTGTCTCTTGTTTGTTTTGTTTTTAATTTCTTGTATGTGTGTACATGGTAGCAGATGTGCCACAGTGCATGTGTAGAGGTTGGAACACAAGTTTTTCTTCCATCTTGTGGGTTCTGGGGAATCACAGCAAGCACCCTTGCTACCCAAGTTAAGCCATCTTGCTGATCCTAAGCCTGTATCCTTTTTAAGCTTTTCACATTGTTTTCTCAAAAGTTTACCTCAGCTGGGCAGTGGTGGCACAGGCAGGCAGATCTCTGAGTCTGGGGCCAGTCTGATCTACAGAATGAATTCCAAAGATACAGAGAAACCATCTTAGAAAAATGAAAACTTCATCTATATTATTTTCTGCCACTGAACCTCCCCATTTACCCTAGGGCAGGCATATAAATTGTCCCATTTGCCAGGCTAGTCTAGAATTCAATTTTCTTCTGTCTTAGCCTCCCCAAGCCAGGAGGATACTTCAAGAGGAATTTGTCATTTGTACGCAAGGCTAGGGGAGGAATCCAGATGTTTTCCACCTTATTGTTTTGAGATAGGTATTCTTGTGAAAGCTCCACCTCAACTCTCCTCCCCCATCTCACTCTCTCTCTAAACTCTGCCTCATCTCACAAAGCCCGCCAAACACAGCTCCTCCCCCAGAGATGTTCAAGACCACTCCCACAGGGTATTACTGCCCCCTAGAAGACACGTGGGTTTTTTGGGTCTCTTCCCTCTCTGGGGGCCGGAAAATCCTGCAGGAGCATTTTACCCATTAAACTTGAGCTTTTTCTTAATTCAGTTTGATTTGGTCTGACTTGGATTACTGAGCTGTTGAAGAGCCTTTTCAACAGGGTCTTCCACTAAACCTAGAGTTCACAGCGAGGGCTTTCACAAAGGTGCTGAGGATCAAAATGCAGAACCTCACGCCTGAGCTGGAAGGTCTTTACTGAGCCATCTCTCCAACTCCAAAGAAACTATCTCATTAGACATAAACAACTGCTCCAGGAGCACAGAAAACCCCACCAACTCAATGAGTCTTAGGGAGCTGGGCTTGGCCCATGCTTGTAATCCAGCACTTAAAATCAAGGTCACTGCCTGGTACTGGTAGCACATGCCCTTAATCCAAGTACTCCGGAGGTAGAGTCAAGCAGATCTCTAAATATGAGGCCCGCCTGGTTCCAGGTCAGCCAGGGATTGACAGAGAAAGCCCTATTTCAAAAACAAACAAAAATCAAGGTCATCCCTGGTCGAATAGGGAGTTCAAGGTCACCATGTGCTGAGTAAGACTCATTTTGTTTTTAAAGACCCTAAACTAGACATGGTGGTGCAGGCCTTTAATCTCAGCACCGGGGAAGTAGAGGCAGTTAGAACATTCCAGGACAGCCAGGGTTACACAGAGAAACCCTGTCTCAAAAAATAAAAAATTTAAATTTTAAAAAGACTAAAAAATTTAAATTAAGAAGACCCTAAATGTAGGCTGTAGGAAACAGTCTGGAGGGGAACTAGAAAAGAGGAAACAGATAAAAGTAAAAGGGAAGCAGGGAGCCACGCTTGTAATCAATCTCAACCCAGGAGATAGAAGCAGAAGGATCACGGTGGAGTCCCAAGCCATTCTGAGCTACCTTAGCTTCAGAATCACATACCCCACACACGCCTCAAAAGGATAAAGGAGGGTGGCCAGACGCCCTTGCTGATAAAAGTGATGGCTGAATTTGATTCCTGGAACCCACAGTGAAAGTGAAAGACACTAAAAGTGTCCCCTCTGACCTGCACCGTGGCCCAGGGGACAGCCTCCCACAGACATATCATACACACAGATGATTTTAAGAAAAAGGAAAATGTTGAAACTTTGCATAGAATTGTAAAGTTAGGTCTATTGCAGGTATTTGACAGGATAAAGATGATAATGGGTATTCAGAACTATGGTAGATGAAAGAAAAAAAATCAAGGTATTTAAAATTTCCTATCAGACGCGGTGGTAACTTGTTATCACAGCACTGGGAGGCCAGAGGCTGGAAGACGGAAGTTCAAGGCCAGCGTGATTACATTTCTAGTACAACCGGGGCTGCAAAGCTGGAACTTGCCTCAAATTAAGACCGAAGGATAGAAATCCTTCCGTTTTGGAGTTAATACCGACAGCAAGTTCTTCAATAGAAATCGTCTTTTGCATTTGCATATAAACTGTCCTTGTCGGGTGAAAAGTGTTTTTTGTTTTTTTGGTTTTCTCTTTGGATTTTTTTTTAAACCTTAGGAAGGCTTACAATCTTTCCTGATGGCTAAATCAATATAGTCGGGTGTGGTATCATCACACGCCTGCAATCCCCGCACTAGGGAGAGGCTGAGGCAAAAGGATTGCCGAAAATTCTAAGGCAGTCAGGACTATATATAGGTCAACCGGGCTACACAGCAAGGCTGTCTCAATAAAACACCCTCGTCCCAATCGCTAATACAACAAATACCCTGCATCATTTATAGCTGGTTAAAAATTTTTACATGCGTATTGTATAACCGATCATTCATTTTTCGAATAATTCCGTCTCGCTTACCAAACCAGAACCAAACCTCTCTCCTAGGATCTCCTTTCTCGCAAAGAGGAACGCCGCTCAAAGGGACAGTAATAATAATGGCAGTTCATAAAATCGAGGGCGGAGGAGGCTAACGCCGGCTCCGAACGCTCGGTTCGGAGACAAAGCTCGGAACCGCCAGCCACCGACTACATACAAAGGAATACAAAAGCGGCTGCTCCCGGCGGGGCGGGGGTGCGCGGCGCCGAGGGCAGAAAAGACGTTACAAACGGATGGCCGGGCGCGGAGGCCCCGGGGCCGGCTGAGCTCGCCGGGACCCTCGGAGGGTCTCAGGGCGCCCGGAGGGTCGTTGGAGCCCGACTCGCAGCGGCGAGCTCGCGCCGCCTCCCCGGACCTGTGGCGATGGAGGCCGGGGCGGGGACGCCGGTCCTCACAGCACGCACCGGAGCGCCGCCGGGCGAGGGGAGGTGGCGGCACTGCCCCGCAGTCCGAGCCCCGCGGTCCACAACCCGCCGCGATGCGCGGACGGCCTCTGCGGGGGCTGACGTCGCGATGCTCCGCCGGCGACCGCTGCAGGGACCCCGCGACGCCCGCCTCCGCCTCCGCCTCAGCCCCGCAGCCCCCGCCCTCCGCCGCGCCACGCAACGTCCTACCTGCAGGTGACCTGTTTCGTCCAGCCGCCGCCGCTGCCGTCGCTGCCGCCGCCCCGCCGCCCACCCCCGGGACAGGGCAGCGACTGTGGGGATAGGGGTGAGGGAGGCCGCTGCCACCGCCGCCGCTGCCGCTCCTGCTCCTGATGTTGTGGCTGTTGTTCCGGGAGCCGCAGCCTCCGCCATTACTGTTTATCCCACACAGCAATGGCCCCGGAACTTCCGGGATCACATAGTTCCGGTCCGGCTGAGAAGGAGAAGACAGCGAAGGGAGGGGAGGGGAGGGAGGCTGTGGAGTCCGAGCGCCTCTCGGTCCCCGCGCCGCGTCTCCGCGTCTGCGGGCGCTCCGGCCTGGGGAACTGCGGGCGCCGCCGGGCGCCCGCGGCCCTCCCCCCGGCGATGCTGATTGGTGAGCCCTCAGGCTCCGCCCTTAAGGGGCGGGGCCGCGCGCTCTGGACAGGTGTGCTGGGATGCTCCGGATCCTAGCCATCAAAGGACCACAACAAACAAGAGCCAACCTCAAGGCGGTGGCTGGGGAAGAAGAAGAAGGTGCGGGGAAGGCCTGGCTGTGTGTCTGCTCTTTCCCTACTATGAAACGGATACCTATTGTGTTGGAATCTGTTTTCTCCTCTCTCGGGAGGACAGTAGCCCCTCTCTCACGGAGACTGTCCGAATCCATGTTGTTGGAAGTGCCAGGCAGGCATTGGTGGCAGACATCTGTAATCCTGGCACTCTGAAGGTTTAGGCAGCAAAATCGCTGCAAGTTCGAGGCCAACCCCACGCTACATAGACCCTGTCAAAATAATAATAGTAATAACGTAATTAAGTAAATAATGAATTATGTGATGCATCCTGTTTGTAATACCAGTGTTTGGGAAGCTAAAGGAAAAGGATCACAGGTTTGAGACCAACCTGGGCTACTCTGCAAGAATCTGTCAATAAGCACATAGCCTTCAAGGGCATGTCCCCAAAAACTGGTTCCCTGCAACCAAACCCGTTCTCCCAAAGTTTCCACCACTCTCTAAAAGCCCATCAAGTTATGAATTCACCAACAGATTAGTGCACTGATGAAGTCAGTACTGTCATGATCCAATGATTTCTCCAAAACTGTCATGACAAATACTACATTACATGAACTTTTTTGAGGAGCATTTTATCTCCAAAGCGCTCTCTCTCTCTCTCTCTCTCTCTCTCTCTCTCTCTCTCTCTCTCTCTCCCAGACTGGACTTGAATGAACAGAAATCTGCCTCCTGAATACTGAAATTAAAAGCCTTCGCCACTGCCCCCCCCATTTTTTTTTTTAATCTATAAGGTTTTGTTGCACAGTTGTTGGAGAGGTAGCAGAAAAGTTAGCGACGAATTCAATGGAAAAGCTCTTGTCATTGTGGTCATTCCAGGCACTAGCAGATGGACACAGGGACAGGACATTGCCCTCTGAGGTGTTGGTGTCAAGACTTTGTATGCTGGAGTCTCCCACAGCTGAGCCGTAAGCAAGCATCGTCAAAAGCTGATTCATGATACTCTGAGTGGGCACAGGCTTCTGGAGGCCTCTTTTGCAGCAGCCGCAGAAGGCAGGAAAGGCTGTTTCATAGGAGGAGACTGGGGTTCATGGGATATTTACAAAATGAGGCCAGCATAAACCCCTCAAGGCAGGGTCCTGCTTCTACCTCCCTACCCTCAGTCTCTGAGGGCACCTAGTGAACGTGGTGTCAGCAGCCAGGAGATCACTGTGAGAAGGAAGATGTATTCCAAAGCATCAAAGTTTGACAAGGACAGGAATGGACCTTCCAAACACGGGAAAGTACCAATGACCAGGGCATCGGAAGCCCACAGTCACTTTTGAATACAGGAACCCCCTTTTATTTTATTTTTTAATCAATTCGAAAGTTTATTAGACACAGGGAAAAAAAGATATCTCAAAGTCAATTCTTGTGAAGTTCCTAGTAAAATAATACAGTTGAACAGAAAATCACTCTACTTTAGGTCTAAGAGATGTATTTTTTCCTTCTTCAGATGACAGATGGATGTAGCTGAATACAGGAATACGAGTGTACTTGTCCCAAAAGTACAACATAAATACAGAAGTGATGGACTGGAAGCAGCCAGCTTTGGGCCTGGGGAATCTTTTGTGTAGAATCATCACATCCTCCAATCCCAGCAGAGGTGATGCAGCCTGTGCTTCTGGTTCTGCAGCTCACATTTTTTTCTCTGTCCGGCTGTAATCTCCCATGTGGCCTTGCTGGGAAAGGGCCCTGAGGAACCCACATGGATGCCAATGGGGGTAGGATGCTGCACGCTGATACTTGACAGTAGTGGGTTCCAAAGGAGCAGACGTGGACAGACAGCAAGTTATCTCCTTTATTTTTTAAAATTCTGTATGTGTTCTTTTTTTAAAAAATGTATCCATTTGCCGGGCGGTGGTGGCGCAGCCAGGCGGTGGTGGCGCACGCCTTTAATCCCAGCACTCGGGAGGCAGAGCCAGGCGGATCTCTGTGAGTTCGAGGCCAGCCTGGGCTACCAAGTGAGTTCCAGGATAGGTACCAAAGCTACACAGAGAAACCCTGTCTCAAAAAAACAAAACAAAACAACAACAAAAAAAAGTATCCATTTAAAGGATACGCCATGATTCAATTATTTTATAAAGGGGTCATTATTAATAATAAATTCATCATCTTACAAGTGTTTTTGTATATGGTAAGAAGCTAAACTCTAATCTTTTAGAAAATTTCTAATAAATACTATGCTATTTGTTATACAGCTTATTTAGTAGTTTAGATGTCTAAACTTATCTGTCCTACCTAACAACAGTAACTTTGTACCCTTTGCTGGGATTTCCCTACTTCCTGTCCTCCACCCATGGCAACACTGTTGCCTTGTTTCATTTTTTTCAATCCCATAACCCTTTGCCTTCCCTAGAAGTCTGAAGGCAATGTAGGTTCATAAAGCACCTTCTGGAGCCATTTTTTAGGCCAGGGTTCTGACTCTAGCCCAGTGTCTGCTCAAACTGCCAGTCTGGTTGGAAGTACCTGCTTGAATGTGCGCCAGAAGTATTTCTGTCAGTATTAAGAAAGCATGCGCTCCTCGGTCTCTCAAGGGCTGCGGTGATAGGCCTGTGCCACAACACCCATTATTTTTTTTTATAAACTTTTTCCTGTTTGGCTGTTTAAGGTTTTGGTAGTGGTGGTGGTTTCTGCATTTGTTGAAGTCAGAAGAGGGCATCAGATCCTGGGAATGGAGTTACAGATGGCTGTAAGATACCATGTGGGTGATAGAAACTGAACCCAGGTCCTCTCCAAGAAGAGCAATTGCTCTTAACCCATAAGCCATTTCTCCACTGGCCCCAATCAGTTCTATTTAGTATCTGCACATTGTATATGTGTAGAAAGATAGACAGAACGTATGCATGACTGTGAGGATGATGCCGTCCAAGACATGCACTGAATGCAGACGTCGCAGCACTTCATGTGGACTTCACCCACTGTGTTCCGTGAGCAAATGAACAGATATGGAGAGCAGAGATGTCAAAATCATCTCCATGTATTGATTTCTTCCGAAGAATGAACCAGTCTGCTGACTGAGAAGCTAAGAGCCTGGTAGGGGAGCCGAAGCATTAGATCTGGGGACTGGCAATTTGAGAGACAGCTGCTGGGTGCTGTGGGGGTTCACAGAGCAACCTGAACCTGGACTGGTGGGGATTGAGGATGTCAGCACAGGCACAGACTGACTTTTAAAGAAGCTGGAGGTGGCGGCGTGGGCCCTTGCCACGACAGCAGGTGAACAGACAGTGTAGGACCCAGGAGAGTGTGGGAGGGAACCAGAGACAGCCGTGCAGAATAGAAAGCCCTCTGCCAGCAGGAGCAAGCTGCAGCCAGCTGCTGCTGGGACTTGGTCCTGCAGACCCTGGGGACCCCAGCAGGGCTTCATCCTCCCTTCTAACTGGGATATTCCCAGGTCCCATGCAAGGTTTCAACACCCAAACTCTTTTGAAAAATAAATCAACCCTGAGAGAAATCAACACGTTTTGACCAGCTATTTATCAGACAACTTGGCACCTGCCTCCCAGTCTCTAGCCAACTGGTATCTGAGGCTCCATATCTGTAAAGGCCACATGTAGGTCACATGACCTCCAAATTCCCATGCTCTCATCTTTGTTGCCCCTTTCTGTTTTCTTTCTGCTTTTTGAGCTTTATTTAATTTTATTATGTGTATTTTGCCTGCATGTATGTCTGTGCAGCCCATGCATGTCTGGTGTCCATGGAGGTCAGAAGAGGACATCAGATTCCCGAGAACTGGAGTTACAGATGGTTATGAGTCACCATGCGGGTGCTGGGAACCAAAACCTAGGTCCTTCCTCTACAAGAACAAGTACTCTAGCCACCGAGTCACTCTCCAGCTCCTCCCTTGCTTTCTATCAGTTTCTCTCTCTAGTGTTCATAACCACAGGCCTTCACATACACTGGGTACATGTTGACTCCTGCAACACACACACACACACACACACACCCTGCCCCCACCCCGTCCTTATCCCTATAGCCCCTTCTCAGCCTACAGCTCACACAAGCGCTGTCCCTCCTACAGCTGTTGTGGGTCATAAAGTCCCACCCTACTTTATGAAAGCTTACAGACTTTCTGTATAGACTCGGTCAGTTCAGGGCCTCCAGAGATGACTCATTGCTTAAGAGTACTTGCTGCTCTTCCTAAGAACAGGAATTCAGTTCCCAGCACCCACATCTAGCTGCCAACAATCACCTAGACTCTCCAGCTCCAGGGGATCCCATGGTCTTTTTAGCCTCCACACTCATGTGCACTCACGTGCACACACACACACACACACACACACACACACACACAAACAAACAAACAAAAACCCCACCATATTAATTAAAAAATAAATCTTTTTTTTAAATTGGCCAACTTAAGCTGGGCGGTGGTGGCACACGCCTTTAATCCCAGCACTCCAGAGGCAGAAGCAAGCAGATCTCTATGAGTTCCAGGCCAGCCTGGTCTACAGAGAAACCTTGTCTTTAAAAAACAAATAAAATAAAATAAAATGAAATTGACCAATCTGAGTGGGACATAGCAGATCATACCTTTAATCCCAGCACTTGGGAAGTAGAGGCCAGTGGATCTCTGTGAGTTAGGGTCAGTCTGGTAGTAGAGACACTACTTTCAATGCTGCATTTGAGATATAAATAAACACAGTTGAGTTCTGTGTTAGTCAGGTTTTCAATGAGGTAATAAAGTACCTGTGATAATCAACTCTGTTATTGTTGTTTGGAAACATGGTTTCACTTCCTAGTCCAGGCTGAACTAAAGTCAAGTCTGCCTCAGCCTCTCAAGTGCTGGGATTACGGGTGCAAATCACCATGGCCCGTTTCAATTTTTTCCCTTTGTCGGGACCTCACCCATGCTAGCTCATGTCACTACCAGTCATCCCCAAGACATGAGCCTTTTCCTGGGGGTGGGGGTGGAGGTTAGGACATCTCTGTGTAACCCAGGCTGTCCTGGAACTCGCTCTGTAGACCAGGATGGTCCTGAACTCACAGAGATCTACCTGCCTCTGCCTCCCAAGTGCGGGGATTAAAGGTGTGCGCCATCACCGCCCGACAGAGTCGTGTGTGTGTGTGTGTGTGTGTGTGTGTGTGTGTGTTTTCAATTCCTCAGGCTGAGGGTGTTCACCTATGCTTTCTCAGCTAGCTTGCTTAAGGTCTTGGTTTTGATAACTGGCACTAAGGAGAGACAGAGCAGGGAGGTGGCGTGAAGTTAGACGGTACAGTATAAATTTTGTATGTTTTGCCAGACAGTGGTGGTGCACGCCTTTAATCCCAGCACTGGGGAGGCAGAGGCAGGTGGATCTCTGTGAGTTCAACAGCTAAGACTGTTATACAGAGTAACCCTGTCTTGAAAAAATTTTTTTAAAAAAAGTATTTTGTATATTTTATCACAATTTTTTTATCTTAGCCCAGAAAAGCTCTCGCTCATGGTCGTCCGTCCCCCCCCATCCACCACCCTAGCTTCTTGGGTGCTGGGGTTACATGCAGATCCTACTGCAAGAGGCTCATTTTACACTTTTTTTTCAGTACTAGGACTTGAACCCAGGGCCTCACACAGACCAGGCAAGTCCTTTGCCACTGATTTAATCGACAGCCTTTTATTATCACATTAAGATTTGTTGTTGTTATTGTTGTTGTTGTTTCTGTTTTTGTTTTTTTGTTTTTGTTTTTTGAGACAGAATCTAGAAAATGTGTAGCTCTGGCTGACCGCAAACTCACTATGTAGTCCTGGCTGATCTCAGACCTTCATTATCAGGCTGCCTCTGCCTCCGGTGCTTTGAAGGATTGAAGGTAAGGGCCAGCCACACACTGAAAGCCGTGTGTGTGGTTGTTTTGTAAACATTTTTCTGATGGTAGTGACGTGTGTGTGTTTGTGTGTGTGTGTGTGTGTGTGTGTGTGTGTGTGTGTTCTTTTTTCTTTTGAGACAGGATCTCTCTCATGTAGCCCAGGCTGGCCTTAAACTTGCTGTGTAGCTGAGCTGACCTTGAACTCCTGATCCCTCTGCTTTCCCTTTTCAAGTGGTGAGGTTACATACTGGAGTAGATGTTGCACTGAATATTGATGACTAATAGTTTGAGAGGTGGAACTGTGACCCGGCTGGCCTGGGTGTGGGGCTGAGGTGGTGAGTAGAATGTCCAGTCTGTGGGTTAGGCAGATTGCTGCCCCACCCACCACAGCCCATGCTTGAGGAATCTTCTCGACTGACTCCGCACCCTAGGGCTGTCCTTGAAGTAGTCTGAAGTGGGACTAGAGTTGGAGTGAAAGTCAGAGATTGAGCTCAGGAGGAGGCAGGAAGATCAGGAGATCAGGGCCACCCTCAGCTGCATAGCAAGTTCAAGGCTAGCCTGTGTTACCGGAGGCTCTGTCTCAAAAAACAAAACATCCACAGCATTAAATAAGTAAATAGGATTTGTAACACACAGAACACTGTCCATCGAGGTGGTTTTTTGGCAAAAAGCCAGTGTGAGACATAGACTGGTGAGCCAGACTGCCTTTCGGGAAGGATGATATCACAGGTGCAGCAGCCTGCTAGGTAGTCGGCTCCAGATAAGCAGGCCCAGAAGTTATAAACAGCCCTTCAGAAACACTGACTTAGCCGGTCATAGAGACACAAGCCTTTAATGCCAGCAGTCAGGAGGCAGAGGCAGGCGGATCTCTGTGAGTTCAAGGCCAGCCTGGTCTACAGAAGGAGTTCCAGTACAGCCAGAGAAACCCTGTCTCAAAAAAACAAAAACAAAACAAACAAAAGACGAGACTCTGCCTTTAAGATGAGCTTTGCTGAGAGCTGCCTGGGAGACAGACAGCAGCTCCCTAGTCTGTTGTCTTCTCTTTCACCCCATCTGTTTTATGAACAACTCCTAAGCAGCCATGCCTCTCACACCTGCCTGACATCATCATCATGGATGTCGTCATCAGCTGAACGGTCTTGGGAGCTGAGCCTGGCCCGCCGTCCTGGATGTCACAACTCAGCCTAAGCTGAGGTCAGAAGGAGCCTCTTTGCCTCGTGTACAGGCGGAGAAACGGAAGGTTGGGAGGAAAGGGGTCCAGTTGACAGGGGTGCGCTGGCATGTGCCAGGCCCTCCTGTCTCTCATACTCACTGCCCCTTGCTGCCTCGGTCTCCATGGGGATAGGTAGAGTAAAGGCAGAAAAAATCCTACCCTGGCTGAGCCAAAACAGACTCCAATCTTCTGGCCTGGGCTGGCATCTAACACACAGAAGGGATAAATGTCAAACTCCTGTGTGTGTGTGTGTGTGTGTGTGTGTGTGTAGAAGATTGTGTAAAGCCAGTGCCCAGGGCTGAGCTGAAGACTCTGTGGGTAAAGTGCTTGCTTGAGCAAGCAGGAGGGCCTAAGTTTGGTTCTCAGAAGCCGCATAAAGGAGCAGAGGGTGCGGTGCCTGCTTGTATTCCCAGCACCGGGGAAATGGACACAACTGCCCTAGGGGCTCGCTGGACAGCAGCCTAGCCCAGTCAGCAAGATCCAGGCCAGAACAAGGTGGTCTGGGTAGACGCTTCAGTCTGTGCAAGCCACTTGCCATGCAAACCTGGAGACCTGAGTTTGGATCCCCAGAATCCACTTAAAAGCCTCTGCGAGCACACTGATTAGGAAAGTCCGAGCCAGGAGGGTCCAAGAATCCCAGGCCAAGGAGCAGGGTATACGCAATCGTGAAGAGGCTCTGTCTAAACCGCGGCGGAAAAGTGAGGACCGATATCAGGATGCCCTCTGACTCCACATGTGCTCTGTGATTGCACCTGTCTGGGCCCACACACAGAACAACACACTCACATATAATTTATCAAACTCATACACACACACACAGTCCAAGGTGGAAGGCACCTGAGAAACAACACCAGAGGTTGAACCTGGCCTCCACATATAATAAACATGTGTGCATGTGCACCTGACCACACCTATGCACCCACCTGCATGAACACCCTCTCACACACACAATGAATAAATACCAATGCCCACAATTCATTTTTATTTTATCTCTGTGTGTGTGTGTGTGTGTGTGCGCGCGCGCGCATGCACCTGCAAGGACTTGGCGGGAAGGAAGTGCTTTCCCCCCTGAGCCATCCTCCTGGCCCTAATGCCAGCAACTTAAATGGCAGTGATGAGGGTGAGTGATAAGGATACGCTACTCCTAAGTATGAGCCCAGTGGAAGTTTTGAGCAGAAGGCAATTGAGAGTCAACAGCCACTCCGTTCTTTATCCAATCAGGAGCAGCACGAAGTGTCACTGTGACTGTGGCTTTCTTCCAAGAAGGCAGAGGGGAACCCTTATCATCAATGACAGGGAAGGCAAACGGATGAGTCGGCATGAACTGTGTCTCCCTCATTTCTTATCACTTCTGGCTCTTTGCCTGAGTTTGAGGAACCCAACTTACCTACTACGCTGCCTCCCCAACCATCTGTACTTTTAATTTTTTTTCTTTTTTAAATATTGTTTTTGTGGAGCTGGAGAGATGGCTCAGTGGTTAAGAGAACTGGCTGCTCTTGCAGAGGATCCAAGTTCTATCCCCAGAACCCACATGGTGACTCAAACAGTCTGTAACTCCATTTCTAGGAGTTCTGGTGGGCTCTTGTGGTCTCTGTGGGCACTAGACACACATGTAGTATACAGACATACAGGCAAAACTCCCATACACATGAAATAACTGAAATGTATTTTTAGTTTGTTTTGTTTGGCTCTGAACTTAGAGTCTTACACATGCTAGACAAGCACTCTATCACTGATCCGTATTTTCAGACCCCTACATATGTTTTTTTAAAACATACACGTATGCCTTTTATTTTGTTTTTGTGATAGGGGTCACATAACCCAGGCTGGTCTGCCTTCCTCAATTTACTGGGTGCTGGGATTAAAAGTGTGTGCTGCCAGGCGGTGGTGGCGCACACCTTTAATCCCAGCACTCAGGAGGCAGAGCCAGGCGGATCTCTGTGAGTTCTAGGCCAGCCTGGTCTACAGAGCAAGTTCCAGGAAAGGCACAAAGCTACACAGAGAAACCCTGTCTCGAAAAAAAGAAAAAAAGAGGAAAAAGAAAAAGAAAAAAGCATGTGCCATCAAACCTAGTTACGTGTATGCCTTTTGCCAAGTGTACAGTTAGAAGTGGATTACTGTGTCATAGGGTTTGTTCATATTCAGCCTTGCTGTAGCGTCGTTTTCCCAAGTGCTTGTGCTGTGTTACTCCCATAGTCTGCCGCTGTGCGTTCCTTCAACTATCTTCTAAAGGAACTGAGGGTTCTCCAGTACCCCTTACTCCAGACCGTCAGCAAAGCTATGGCTCCATTCAGAAGAGATGAGGGCTTGGGGATATGGCTCAGTTGGTGGCATGCTTTTCTGCCATACATGGAGGTGGGCTCAATCCCCAGCACGCCATAAAAGATGGCATGGTAGCCCACACCTGTAGCACGGCATTCTGGGATTTGGAGGTAGGAGGATCACAAGTTCAAGGTTGAGCCACGAAAGCCTGGTGATGGTGGTACATGCCTTCAATCCCAGCACTCGGGAGGCAGAGTCAGGAGGATCTCTGTGAGTTCGAGGTCAGCCTGGTCTACAGAGGGAGTTCCAGGACAGCCAGGGCAGTTACACAGAGAAACCCTGTCAAGAAAAAAAGAAGAGCAGTGAGTGCTTTAAAATGTTGAACCATCTCTCCACCACCCACCTACCCCACCCCATCTCCCCACCCTTCATCCCCAACACCCCCCACACCCCACCCCCCGTTGATGGTCTTTGAATGAGATTAAGAGTTCATTTTTTTCTGTATGGAAAACCACTTGCCCCAGGGATTCTTGATTCAGTCTATCTTGAAACAGCTTTAGAACACATCACAGTTCTTTCACTATCTAAAAAACAAAAGAAGGCCTGGAGAGATGGCTCAGAGGTTAAGAGCACTGGCTGCTCTTCCAGAGGTCCTGAGTTCAATTCCCAGCAACCACATGGTGGATCACAAACCATCTAAACGAGATCTGGTGCCCTCTTCTGACCTGCAGGGACACATGCAGGTAGAAACTGTATACATAATAAATAAATAAACCTTAAAAAAAAGGGGGGGGGCACTGGAGGCTGGGAGTGCAGTTCAGTTGATAAAATGTTTATCTACCATGCTTAAAGTGCCAGGTTTGGTTCCTAGTAGTGCATAAACTGGGCATGGTAGGGCATGGTAGCACATGCCTATAATCCTAGTACTTGGGAAAAGGAGACAGGAGGATCAGAAGTTCAAAGTCACCCTCTGGTGCTGGATGGCTCATTGGTTAAGCTCAATGGCTGCTTTTCCAGCACCCATCTTACAGTTCATCATTGGTCTGTAACTCTAGTCTCAGGGAAAGCACACACACACACACACACACACACACACACACACACACACACACACACAGAAAGACACTATGCTGGAAAATCAAGTCTCTCCTCTGGGCTCAGGTTTTTTGAGTCTTTGAAGGGTCTTCCTTCCCTAATTTTAGGGTTGGTGGATAATCACTTCACAACTATTGAGTAAACGTGTGCTGACCTGGCCTTGAACTAGAGCCAATTATCATCCTGAATAAAAGCCCAGGAGTCCTTTGTTTTAGGGTACCAGGTTTTTGTTTGTTTGCTGGTTGGTCGGTTTTTCAAGACAGGGTTTCTCTGTGTAGCCCTGACTGTCCTGGAACTCACAGATATCTACCAGCCTGTCCCTCCCAAGTGCTGGGATTGAAGGCATACACCACTACCACCCGACAGGCTGACAGGCTACCAGGTTTTTGTCTCAAGTCAGGAAGGTGAAGAAGCCTGCCATCTTGGAAGTTCAACACCTTTATTACTTAGTCACAGCTCCTTCCCGTCTGCCTATCAGGAAATCTAACTCCTGGTCCCTCACTGCCATAGTGTTAGGTGAGTCCCATTTGGGTGTGGCTCAGTGGTAGATTCTTTACATACCATGGGAGAGGCCTTGGGTCATCACTAGCAAACCACACCCATAGCTGTCAGCATGTGTTTCTGTCTCAAGTTCTGTGTCCTCAGCCCCTTGCCTATGCAGCTCATTCTCTGTCCCTCTGGTCTGGAGTCCTGGCCTCCACTTCTGGAACAGTCTGAAACTGCAAAGGGTGCTTCCCAGACTTCCGGTGAAGGCAGATCTGTGCAGAAGTCATCGTCTTTAGACCCCATACACTGCTTGACCTTGGCTAAGCCGAACATTTAGGCTGTAGAGAGGTGGAATGCTCCAGGTTGCACAACCAAAATTATGTTGAGCTCTCATCCGGTGAATAGCCATTTACTATCAGCTTTTGAATCTGACCTACCATCCCTTGACTTTTAGAGAAAATTCTCAGGAACATGACACACCCTACCTTCACCAACAGTAAATCGAAATAGCTGGTAGCAACACGGGTTTCCTTGCTATTGAGGTTTGGATGTGAAGTGTTCCCCCACCCCATCCCTCCATTAGGCTCATGTGCTTGGTCACTTGGTCCCCGGATTGTGGCACACTTTCAGGAGGCTGTAGAATCAATAAGAAGTGAGGCCTGGCTGGTAATAGAAGGGCATTAGGAGTGTACCATTGAAGGTTCTAAGCCAGCCCCGGTTGCACCCTGGCCATCTCTGTTGCCACTGTGATGTGAGAGGTCTGGCAGCATGGTCTTGCTGCCATCAGTTCTGCCATGCTTCTGTAGTCCATGCTTGGTAGTCCTATGAAACTGCACCACTGTGCCTTGCTAGACTAAATTATTTTCTTATTTCCTTAAAGTAGCGCTGATACTTTACGTAGCTACCACATGGGAGCGGGGATGGGTATGAACTGTAAGATAGGAACAAAAACCTTCTCAGTCTTCTTGGAAAAGTTGGGGCTGCAGTGTGGCCCCGGGCTTTTGTGCCATCTGCCCCCCAGGTGCGGCAGTAAATTCCACTGTGTGTCTGAGAGATGCTGCTGGCATCCATGTGGGCGGAACACATCAAAACCACTCTGTAGCTGAGTACAGGGACTCAGCAGGATGCTGAGGGCTGCTGCAAGGAAAAGATGTTTTTCAAATGAGAGGGTCTCCGACAACCGTGACAACTGTGACAGAACTTTGGGTGGAGACTGTGACGATGCTTGGTAAGGGGGCAGGTCGATCCCCAGAGGCTTGAGAGTCAACCTGTACGGGGGCATGGAGACTTTTCGTTGACATCTCTGCCTTCAATTTTGTGTTTGTCTCTGAGACAGGATAGAGAGAGGGAAAATTATGAGGGCATGAAAAGTGAAGAGAAGAGCCCTCCACCCGGAAACCTGGTTGAAGCCTTTCACTAGCAGAAAAGCAAGAATTCCAGCACAATTAACAACTGCTTGAAGCTGTTAGCTGGTCTCAGCTATAAACCTGCAACTCTCTAGGAATTTCACCAGAAACTCTTTGTCTAAGCCTAGGGGCTCCTGGTTTTACCTTAAGAAACAATAGTCATATGCAAGGCTCTTATTCTATAAATCTCATTTATCAAAAGCCGAGCAGAAAGGAAGAAATGTTAGGCTTATTTTTTGACATACAACTTGAAAAGCATCAAAATGATACATATACATTGTAATGTGTAGCTTTAATTGTCAGTTTGACACAACTTAGAATCACCTAGAAAGAGTCTGAATGAAGGATTGTCTACATTGGGCTGGCCTTTGGGCATATTTGTGGGGGATTGTCTTAAAGTTAATTGGGCAGACACATTCCACTGTGGGCAGCACCATTCCTAGGCTGAGCGTCCTGAACTGTTTAAGGGTAGAAAAATTGAGCTGAGCACAAGCAAGAGAGCATGAATAGGCTCATATGTTTCTCTCTGCTCTTGATTATGAATATGATATAGATAGCTGAAGTTCTCACCTTGGTTGTCCCACAATGATGGACTGTAATTGTAACTTTAAGTCAAAGTAAATTCCTTTTTTTTTTTTTCCTGTTCTGTTTTAGAGACTGAGGCTCACTCTGTAGCCCCGGCTGACCTGGAACTCTATGTAGACCAGGCTGACCTTGAACTCACAGAGACCCACCTGCCCCTGCCTCTAGAGTACTGAGATTAAAGTCACATACCACCACACCTAGCTCTTGTTGCTTTATCCTAGCAACAGAAATGAAACTCGAACACAAAGTCGATGCTAAGACACTTAACTAGGAATCTCCCTTGAGAAACCCATAACCACGCTTAAATATGTCTTTATTCTTTCCTTGAGAAGTCCATGCTCATGCCTGAGTATGTTTTTGTTCTTTTCCTGAGCATTTTTTTCTTTTGAGAGAGATAGACTCTCTATATAACTCTGGCTATCTGGGAACTCCCTATGTAGACCAGGTTGGCCTCACTCGGAGATCAGCCTGCCTCTGCCTCCCAAGTCTGGGATTAAAGATGTGTGCCACCATGCCAGTGCAGTCTCTTCAAGTTTTAATAAAACCCCAACTCCGGTTCATACTGTCTAGTCCTAAAATTCTGTCCTACACCTATGACATGAATTCTGGTTCAGCTTCAGTTGAGGGTCCTAAAAAATTAAGAGAACTCACCAGGCTGCTGAGGGTGACAGTATAGAACTATGTCCCTGTTCCCTCACCCCTGACACCTTCCTTACTTTGGGCTCAGATGCCTGCTGGACTCCTTGTGGCCATGTTAGTCATTCAAGGAGTGTCGAGAAACCTCCGCTATGCGTGTCCTTCTGCTCCAAGGCTGACTGCACAGACTCATCACCCTAAACGTGAAGTTACCTTGGACTCCAGAAATAGAAGAACTGACCAGTCCCCCTAAGAAAAGCAATTATCTCTGCTGGCTGAGGCTGCCACCTGGGCCAAGAGCCGGCATCTCAGGGAACAGGAACAAGCCTGTTCTCTCTTGCAGTAAGGACTTCGTCTTCCAGCCAGCCCACAGAACCAGAACATCTCTGAGATAGTGATCAACCAGAGAGAGCTTGAAGGGACTGGTTTTTTTTTTTTTTTTTTTTTTTTTTCACAAATACCCATGGGCTATTCTAATTCTTCCTATGGTTAGTCCTAAGGCTGGTGTCAGTACCACAAAGCAGACCGGGCACTCACTCACCTCACTGGCTCAGCCAGTGAGGGTCTTGCTGAGGAATCTGGCATCCTGAGGTCAGTTCCTAAGACACACAGAGCTGAAGGGGAAAACTGACTGGGGTAGCATCAGCTAACCTTCGCACCCACTGTGGCACGTGCCCTTCTCCCAAAGACAAATGGAATCGTAATTCTTTGCTTTGTTTAGTGTTGGGGACAGGGACTTGAACTCGTAGAGATCTGTCTGCCTCAAGGGCTGAGATTGGAATGGAAGGCACAGAAGACCATGCCTGCCTTTTGTTTTGTTTTGTTTTTGTTTGAGACAGAGATTCTCTATGAAATCCTGGATGAGTTCTCACTATGGAGACTAGGCTGGCTTTGAACTCACAGAACTTTGCCTGCCTCTGCTTCCTGAGTACTGGGATTATGGACATGAACCACCACACTTGGAAGCAAACAATTTTTCTTTTTTTAAAGATATATATATATATATATATATACACATATATATACATACATATATATATATATATATATATATATATATATATATATATATATATTTTTTTTTTTTCCTTTTCTGAAACCAAATACCAATGACTCTGGCTGGAACACAGATTTACATTGCCCTAAATACCATGTTTGCTCTGTGGAAGTGGTTACACAAAAGACATTGTACTAGTTGCAGAATAAATTCATAAATTAAAGAATTGTTTACCAAATACATTGCTGAAGGCCAGAGAGTTACGGTAAAATGGGGGAAACCGCCACAGGTCTCAGACCCTAGCTGGTGTCCTTCTTGCGCCTCACAGGCCGGATTTCCAGGCCTACTCCTTAAAACCAAGTCTCGTGAGAAAAACTGCCAAGGAGGAAGTTGCCATTTGCCCAGCAGAAACACACACATAGAGGGATGTAAGATTAAGGTTTAGGGGGCTGGAGAGATGTTTCAGTAGTTACGACCACTAACTGCTCTTCCAGGAGGCCCAGGTTCAAATCCCAGCATGATGGCTCACAACCACCTGTAAAGTCAGTTCCAGGGGACCTGATGACCTCTTCTGACCTCTGTATGTGCTGTGCAGACAGACGTACATGTAGGCAAAGCCTTCATACATATAAAATTAAAAAGTTAATTCATATTTTTTACGAATTCAAGGTTCAGATCATTGCACAGAGTATAGCCGGCCTGGCTAGAACAGATTTATTCTAAACAGACGCTTGTGCCCTCCTTTTGGCTATGGGATTGACAGGTGGACCTCAAGAAAGAAATAGGAACTGCTCCCGGAAACTCAGCTGGGAGAAGGAAAAGGCTGAAGCCAGGCAGCCAATCGGAAGGAGATTTCACACAATTTGACAGCTTGTCAGAACATCTCCAGAAAGACAAGCTGAGACAACCTAGGTGTGACCACGCCTAGACCTGGACTGTTTATTTATGTGTACCTCTTACCCTTGACTTAAACCGTACCCCAGCTGAGGTCCTGCTCCCTTAGGGGGTGGGGATAGCTCCCGAATGTCTCTGTTTCTCTCTCCTGTGTATCCATATTGATCGAGTCTCCTTTCTCTGCCCTCAGCGTTCAGTCTGTGCAGCCAGCCAATAGCTAAAGGGTACCTGAACCTAGCATGTTAGGACTGCCAGGGCCTAGACTCTGACCCTAACTGCACGAACAAGAATATTAATAGAGGCTGGTGAGATAACACCCTAGCCATGAGGCCTGATGACCTATGATCAACTGCCAGGCCTCACACAGTGGTGTGAGGGAGAACTCCATTAATTGTCCTCTGACCTGTCTATGCACATACAAAAATAAATCAATGTAATAAAAAACAAAACAACAAGCTATCTAATTCATCACAGGGTTCCCTTGTGGGGAATATAAGTTGCATAACACTGTTAGGTCTACAGTTGGGAGCATTGAGTATGGATTCATGGTTGTCATGGTGGCACAGGAAGACCACACAAACTCGTTTGCTTTCTGACACATTTTGAACGGAAAGGGTCACTCAAAGCACCAGACTGACCCAGGAATGGCTCTGAAAATTCAGTTGAGAGAAATTTACGTCTATTTCCATCAGTAAAATGAGGGGCAAATGCAGATGAAGGCCTTTCTTCTCTGACAACAGGCCCTGCCGCCTCTGTCCACAGGAAGAGGAAGGGGGGGTCTAACACCTGATTCAGAGACCCCAGGTGACTGGCATGCTGCACCCACACACATATACATAATAAACAAGATAACTCATTTTTACTATTTTCTACAGAGGAAAAAATATTTTTTTTGTTTTTCGAGACAGGGTTTCTCCGTGTAGTTTTGGTGCCTGTCCTGGATCTCGCTCTGTAGATCAGGCTGGCCTTGAACTCACAGAGATCTGCCTAGCTCTGCCTCCCGAGTGCTGGGATTAAAGGCATGTGCCACCCCCACCCCACCCCTCACCCCACCTCTCACCCCCGGCCGGAGAAAATATTTTACTGTTTAAAATAATCCTGGACTTTTAAATTATAACCTGTTTTTATGTTCAAGCTATCTGTGAATTATTTCTCCTGCAGTTGTACATAAAATGTTTTTACATTAAAAAAGGACAAATACTATAGAATTGTATTACATGAAATATATAGAATATACAAATTCATAGGGACAGAAAGTTTAGATGTTATCTCAAGATGAAGAAGAAAGTAATATAGAGCAATGATTCCCTAAGTACAGAATCTCTGTTTTGTGTGATGGAAAAACCCCACAATCCGGACAGTAGTATCAGGACATAATATCATGAATGTAATAAATCAATACAATTAATGTAATTAATGAATATCATAAATATATTTATTGAATGAATACTGCGAATGTAATCAACAAATACCGCAAATGTAATTAATATCATGAGTCTAATTAATGAATATCATGAGTGTAATTTAAAAAAATAAATAAATAGGGGCTGGTGAGATGGCTCAGAGGTTAAGAGTACCGACTGCTCTTCCAGAGGTCCTGAGTTCAATTCCCAGCACCCACATGGTGGCTCACAACCATCTGTAATGAGATCTGGCGCCCTCTTCTGTATACATAATAAATAAATCTTTAAAAAAAATAAATAAATAAAATAAACAAGATAACTGTCATATTCTTTAGAAGATTTATTTATTTTATGCGTGTGCAGGTTTTGCCTGCATGCATGTATGCACACTACATGTAAGCCAGGGAGGTCAGAAGAGGAGGCACTGGATACCCTGAAACTGGAATTCCAGATGGTTGTGAGCCACAATGTGGGTGCAGATTTTAAACCCAAAAATTTCTAGCAGAAAAACCAGTTTCACAATTATTTTAGAGGTGCACCCAGGGCTTGCTAGCCAACTGTCTCACTGTAAAACAGGATTTTAGAGAGCAGCCCCTTCTGGCCTTTTGAGGATTCTTTTATGGAAGAGAGCTAAAATATTAACAGCTGTAAGTGTGTTTACCGGGGCAAGAGAACCGGCTGTTAGAGATTGTTAGAAAAATACAATGAAAGAGGAAGACAAGGATATACATCAGGTAAATGGAGTCACATATTTCACAGATTACATCAGATTTAAGAAACAGAAACTGATTCTCAAATAGAAAACCTGCTTTGTTTTTTGGTTTTTTTTTTTTTTTTTTTTTTTTTTTTTTTTTTTTTTTTTAGGATTTATTTACTTATTTTGTATAGAGCATATACACCTGCAGGCCAGAAGAGGGCACCAGATCTCATTACGGATGGTTGTGAGCCACCATGTGGTTGCTGGGAATTGAACTCAGGACCTCTGGAAGAGCAGTCAGTGCTCTTAACCTCTGAGCTATCTCTCCAGCCCCCGAAACCCTGCTTTGTAAAGTATAGGGGCTTCATACAGTGGGCTCCTTCATTTGCAAGGTATGCTGCTCCTGTTTTGGTCTCACCTGGGGAATTGAACCTAGGTCCTCTGGAAGAGTAACTGGTGCTCTTAACCACTGAGCCATTTCTCCAGCCCATAATTAAAACAAAACAATGCCAAGTGGTGGTAGCACACACCTTTAATTCCAGCACTCGGGAGACAGAGGCAGGCGAATCTCTGTGAGTTCAAGGCCAGCCTGGGCTACAGAGTGAGATCCAGGAAAGGCACCAAAGCTACACAGAGAAACCGTGTCTGGAAAAACCAAAAAAGAAAAAAAGAAAAGAAAAACAACCAGTATAAGAAAATTAGCCCAGTGAGTAGAGTCCTTGTCTAAAATGCATAAAGTCATTTGTTTGATTCCCCAAAGGATGCCCAACACAGCCTAAAGCTGGACATGGTTGTAGACAGCCATAATCCCAGCACTAGGCTCACTGTGTCATTGGCCTGACAGAAATGAAGATATTCTTTTGTTTTATTAGAGACACGGTTTCTCTGTGTAGCCCTAGATGTATTGGAACTTGCTTTGTAGAACAGGCTGGCCTTGAACTCAGAGATCCACCTGCCTCTAGGCATGTGCCACCTGCAAATGAAGAGGTTTTAAAGAGACACTTTTGTCTCTCAATCTCACGATCGGACTGTTGAAACAAAGGACCCCAAACAAATGGAAATTTCTCCAGGAATCTCATGCCCAGAGAAGGAAGAGGCACCAGCAGGAGGGGGAACTTGTCTCCCAGAGAGATTGGGCAGAGCTCCAAAAACTTGTCCAACCACCTTCCAGGATGAGATCTTACAGGAACTGTGCATATCCTTAGCCTTTTGCTTAAACTTTGATCACACGCTAGGACTCTAAACATGGATTTGGGCAGTTTCCTGGATTTCACCATTTTCAATGACCAGTTGAAGTTGAATAAATCCCATTTTAGTGATTCCCTCCCCCCCCCCCCCCCCGCTTTTTTTTTTTTTTTGTGACCAGCTTTCGCTGTGAAGACCCTGGCTGGCCTAGAACTCACTGTGTAGATCAGGCTGGCCTCAAACTCAGAGATCCACCTGCCTCTGCCTTCTAGTGCTATATTTAAAAATTAAAGGCATGAGCTGTTATGTCCAGATCACAGAGACCCCCCAAAGACCACCACGGAAACAGAATCCTGTATGTAAAAGCAAAGAACCTTTATTTTCAAGCTCTGAGCTTGGTCCCTCTGTCTGTCCAACACAGTGGTGAGAGCAGAGAACCCTGAGCCCAGGTGGGGCAGAGTTTTTATCATAGCAGAGGTTGGGGTGAGGGGATTTCCAGGGTTCAGGACCCTGATTGGCTGACAATTGTCTAGGGGTATCTGTAAAAACAAAAATATATGTGTGCCAGAGTCAGGGACATCTGACCACCTTATCTAAGGTTTGGAATGTTTGGGATGTCAGGTACTTCCTCATCCCTGTCATGGCTGCTGTGTGGTCAAGCTGCTTTGGGGCCCCTCTACATCACCACACATGCTCCCTAATTTCTTTCAGAATGTGGCAGGTTTGCGAGCATAAGCAATCTTCAGCTCCGGCCAGGCTGGCCCTCTGTAGACTAAAGTTCCCAGCTTCGGGAAAGCAGAGAGCTGCCCCTGCCTTCAAGAGCTTCCAAGGCTCACCGACTGACTGGGATTTCCGTGGCTGTGGTGAACTGGAATGTTACAGATCTGGAACCAAATTAGCTTGATCTATCTTTAGCTTCTTCTTTTTTTTTATTTTTTTATGCGCATTGGTGTTTTGTCATGGGTGTCTGGTTCCCTGGAACTGGAGTTTCAGACAGATGTGAGCTGCCATGTGGGTACTGGGAATTGAACCCGGGTCCTCTGGAAGAGCAGTCAGTGCTCTTAACCACTGAGCCATCTCTCCAGCCCTATCTTTAGCTTCTTAATAACCATTCAGAGCTCTCTTCTGTATTTGCTCTAGTATCCATCCCATGACTATGAGACAAATCTTTTCTGTGTATAAACAGTCCATTAGCTTTCCACTAATGCAAAAGTTAAGAATGTCATCAGCAGCACCGTGGCCTATCAAAGAGGATCCCTGCTTGTTGTAACCTGGTGTTCCCACCAATAGATAGATATTTAAAGCACCCTGACTTATGACGACGACCTTTTTCAGTTCTGCTACAAAATCTTCCTGAAACTGTTACCAGCTGGAACATTGGTATTTGGGGTAACCTGTATCTGTATGCCCTGGTCAGGGCATATGTGACTCCAGAATAAAATCTCTCTTACTAGTACCCTTTGAGGGAAGAGCCGTGTTTTGTGTCAAGACCCCTGAAGTTGGTCAAGTCCCCTATTGTGGCTTTGCACTCCCAGCAGCCTCGCATTGCTAGATACCAGTTCAGGAGATGGGGGAAGAAGGATGCTACACCCAAAGGGACCATGACTGCTTCTGCACTTCTCAGCCCTATCAAAACTAGAAAGAGGCCGGACAGTGGTGGCACACACCTTTAATCCCGGCACTCGGGAGGCAGAGCCAGGTGGATCTCTGTGAGTTCTAGGCCAGCCTAATCTACAAAGTGAGATCCAGGACAGGCTCCAAAGCTACACGGAGAAACCCTGTCTCGAAAAACTAAAAAACAAACAAACAAACAAAAACTAGAAAGAGGGCTGGAGAGACGGCTCAGCAATTAAGGGCACTGGCTGTTCTTCCTGAGTTCAACTCCCAGGAACCACATGATGACTCAGAACCATCCGTAATGAGATCTAGCGCCCTCTTCTGGCCTGTGGGCAAACATGCAGGCAGAACACTGTATACATAATACATACATAAATAAATATTAAAAACAAAACAAACAAACAAACAAAACATCAAAAAACCAGAAACAAAAAACCAAGCATGGGTGGGCTGGAGAGACGGCTCAGTGGTTAAGAGCACTGGCTACTCTTCCAGAGGTCCTGAGTTCAATTCCCAGCAACCACATGGTGGCTCACAACCATCTATAATAGGATCTGATACCCTCATCTCCTCATCTGGAATGCAGGCCTACATGTAGACAGAACACTCATACAAAAAAGTAAAAAAAAAAAAAAAAAAAACAAGCATGATAGTATATTGTCTGCAATCTTGGTGCTTAGGAGTTGGAGGCAGGAGGATTAAGATGTTACTAAGCTTAGGGTTCACAGCCTGTGCCCCAAAAAGCAGGATTAAGCTACCCATGCCAAATAAGCCAATTAAAAGATGCAAATTAATAATAAAAGGCAGAAAAATTATGTAGCATGGCCACATTGAAGAGAAAGACAAAGAGACCTAGTGAGCCACTGCCCACATCCACCTTCAGGGTCTGGGAAAACAGAGGAATATTTAAATAGGAGGCAAGAGATACACAGAACTAATTGTGAAGGGGCCCCAAAATAGCTTGACCACACAGCAGCCATGACAGGCTTAGGGGCCTAGACACAGCTTCTGTGACAGGCTTACTGGCAGGCAACACCCAGATCCAGGAAAAGCCTCAAGCTGATACCACCCAGGGGTCCACCCAGGGGTGAGGAAGTACCTGACATTCCAACCATTAGATAAGGTGGCCAGATGTCCCTGAGTCTGGCACACACATATTTTTATTTTATAGATAGCCCTGGACAATTGTCAGCCAATCAGGGTCCTGGACCCTGGAAATCCCCTCACCCTAACTTCTGCTATGATTAAAAACTCTGCCCCACCTGGGCTCAGGGCTCTTGCTCTCACCACTGTGTCGGACAGACAGAGGGACCAAGCTCTGGAGCTTGAAATAAAGGCTCTTTGCTTTTACGTGTGGGATTCCATCGCCGTGGTGGTCTTTTGGGGGTCCCTGCGATCTGGGTGTAACACTGATCAGTGCAGCCAAGGTGTGGTCTCACCAGTTGTCGGTGCATTGTTGCTGGGCTTCTCTCTCGAAGTGTAAGGCGAGGTAATGTTAATCCCAAAGATTCAAGGAGAAAGACCACTGACCCAAATCGTCATGGTCAAATTAATTAAAGCAAGCTTTTTTATTGGTTATGTACTCGGCTGCATCCCCTAACAGCAGGGTTCAAGAGGTCAGCATTGGATGCAGGGAAGATAAGGTTTTTAATAGCTTAGGGGGATTTGGCAGGCAAAAGGGTAGGGTTATAGGACTATAACAAGCCCCTGAAACAAAGACATAGTTGCAAGGTAGTCATTGAAAGGATAAAAAAAAAAAGGTGAAGTGGGTACCTTGCGGGGGGTGGGGTGGGGTGGGGTGGGGCTGCCACGAAGCAAATACGCCAGGTGCAACAGAGTTAGTGCAAGAGGTTAGTGGGGGAGGGGCGAGGGGAAAGAGAAAGAGTGAAAGGCCATAAGAGACAGGCAGACAGACAGACAGACAGAAAGACAGACAGAAAGACATGGAGGAAACAAGAGGATGTAGAGAGACAAGAGAAGGGCAAGAGGCAAGAGAGCGAGTTGTGCCTGGCGGGGCACTTTTAAGGGGTGCACATGTCGGCTGATGGTGGGAAAGCATCTGGCGACATGTGATGACGTAACTGAACTGCTTTGGCGGCAAAGACAGGCTGCTGCCGCAGCAGAATTAACAAATTCCCTTGTGCTTATTATAAAAAGGTGAGGAAATAGGAAAGGGTAGTTGGTGAGGTGGGAATGAGGGCACTCTCGAGACTACTTCCTGTTGTCTGGGGGCGTCAGCATCATTGGAGGACCTGAGAAAGCTGGAATGCTGCTCCAGTCCTGGGATAGCTGGATGTTTCACTCCCTGTCCAGGCTCTGTGGGGCTGTTTGGTGCTAGGAAAGTGCAGGTCTACTGGAAGCAGTCTATGAGGCTGGACTACTTAGGGCAGCCACTTTGAAGCTGTTCAAATTGAAGATTTTGAGGGGTCACCTGGGCCTGGCAAGATACTGGCAGAGCAGACGTTTAGGGGGAAGTGTTTTTCTTAGGTCCTGGTAATTGAGGGAGGGGAGGTCCAAGACCAGGGAAAGGTGGGTAGGAGATCCCACCCTCAGGAACAGGCAGTAGGTAGGGAATTTAGGATACTGACTGACAGTACTTATCTGGAGTCCATTTAATTACCTGTTGGAGGCAGATTCAAGTTGACCCCCTGGAGCTTACAAGAATTTTTTGAGTTTATAAAAAGAGGTAAGTTTTAGACATAGCAGCATTCCCACTGTTTGTCATCTGTACTGAAATCCACATTGTAGAAAAGGCATGAAATGGGTAGAGAGATGGCTCAGATGGTTAAGAGCATTGACTGCTCTTCCAGAGGACCTGGGTTCAATTCCCAGCACCCACATGGCAGCTCACAACTGTCTATGTAACTCCAGTTCCAGGGGACCCAACATGCATGCCAAAACACCAATGCAAATAAAATAAAAATAAATAAATTAAAAAAAAAAGAAAGAAAAGGCACAAGATTCATGCCTTTGAATCATGGGGACTCAAAAATGATTCTGGTTCAAAGCATGAACATTTTTCCTCTATGCAGAAAACTGGATGTAGGTAAATTAGACAGATGTTTTAGCACAATGAGAAGCACTTTTAAAATCTATATTTAGAAAACGACCAAAGGGGACAGCTAGGACTGTTACACAGAGAAACCCTGTCTTGAAAAAAAGAAAGAAAGGAAGAAAGAAAGAAAGAGAGAGAGAGAGAGAGAGAGAAAGAAAGAAAGAAAGAAAGAAAGAAAGAAAGAAAGAAAGAAAGAAAGAAAAGAAACAACCACAGGAGATTTGAAACCTTGAGCTAGTGACTATGATAATAACAGTGTCCTCTGCCGGAGCTGGATTAATCGCTTATCAGAATTCCATTGATTAATGTTAAGACTATGAACTTCTGGGGTATTAATGCAACAGTAGACTAGTGAGAGAAATAAATCTGAACCATGTTTCATCCTTTTATACACATTAAATCACTTTAAAAAAAATCACCACTTAAGGTTATTATGACCATGCAGGTCACTGGGCAAAAAAAACCAAAAAAACAAAACTGCCTTTCACTTGGCTGCTGCCAAGCCCCTGCTGCGACTGTGACAAACAGGACACTGGGGATCGATTGCCCCACTTTGCTTAGACAAGGTAGGTTGGTCCCCTCACCAAGTTCCTGCTCTACAGGGAAGTCTGTCAGAGCTTCTGGGCCTGGCCATGAAGACTGGTGCTGCCCTGAGACCTCCACTCCCAAAGATCCAGGGGGACCCTGGGGTAGCTGTCCAGGTAGCCAGTAAGTCTCTGTCATTTTTAACAGGTTCAGAAGCTGCTTGGTCCGCACTTCCGCTTGCTCAGGTGAAATCTATCCTTCTCAGAACTCTGATGGTGTTTGACGACCAGGCTAGGGATGCCTTTGTCAGTTTAACGGCAGCAACCAAGGCGGGCGGTTTCTAACATGAGCTTTGCGGACAGCTGAGTGACCAGCACTAGGACCCTGGGTCAAACAACTGGTTGGAGAAGCGTTCCATCACCCTATTAAAAATCCCCGAGTCACTAGTCACTGGAATTACAGGCATGCATCACCACGCCCGGTTTATGCTGGAGATCAAACCCAGGGAGGGCTTGGTGCATGCTAAGCAAGCCTTTTATCAACCGAGCACAAACCAACCACTGCATTTTAATGTTTTACGAAACATCTAGTAGACTCCAAAATACCATTTGAATAGGTTTTAAAATTTGATTTATTGATTTATTTTTATGTGTATGGGTGTTTTGTCTGCATATATGTCTGTACACCATATGCATGCCTGATTCTGCCAGAGTCCAGAAGAAGGCATCTGATCCCCTGGGACAGGGGTTACAGACAGTTGTTAGCTGCAATATGGGTACTGAGAACTGAATCCAAATTCTCTCCCAGGTCCTTTGGAAGAGCAGCCAATGCTTAACTGCTGAGTCAGTCCTTAATCTCGTTTCTTAAAAAAACAAACAAACAGCCGAGCGGTGGTGGCGCACGCCTTTAATCCCAGCACTCAGGAGGCAGAGGCAGGAGGATCTCTGTGAGTTCGAGGCCAGCCTGGGCTACCAAGTGAGTTCCAGGAAAGGCGCAAAGCTACACAGAGAAACCCTGTCTCGAAAAACCAAAACAAACAAACAAACAAACAAACAAAAACCAACAACTGTATAGAAAAGATGAAACAAAAGCCAGGAGGAATGCATATATTAACAACTGTCTGAACTGTGTGAATCTCTTCCTGCCAGGCAAGTGTCTTCTCTTGCTGGACTCAGGTGTCGTGTAGCTTTTTCTGGAGCAGTGTGGACAAATATCTACTCCTCTCAGGTACAGCACTGACTGTAGACCAAGGGAACCTTTCTGTGGAAGTCTAACTCAGTGACTTTACTGGGGTGCGTTTCAGCTGTGTGGGTGAGGGCTGACTTACAGGGACGTGGGTGAAGGGTTACTTAGGGGAGCACGGATGACTCAAAGGCACAGGCATCCCTGAAAAGCCCACCCCACCAGGCTGATGACTCACAAAGCTGCATCCCTGCAGCTCCCCGCATGACTTGTAGGCAGCTCAGCTAGCTGGAGAGTCTCTCCTTGTCTGGAGTTGTTACTGCTTATATAACCTTAGAGGGTGGAGGGGAGGTTTGAGACCTGTAAGTTTCAGGAACTTCTTGAGGTTTGTGAGTTTAGTTTACTTCCTGAGTCTTAGGAAGTCTTCCCCAGAAGGGAATGGTTCCATTCAGAGGAAATAGCAAAAAACAGCCAGGGTTTTAGCCTTTCCCATCCCCTAGGAGGCTTTCCTGGGAACCTGCTAATTCTGAGAGGATCATTGTTTGACTTCTGATAACAGAGGGAGGGACATGAATGTCTCTATTTGAGTGTCTCCTCTCCCTCCAAGGTAGCCACAATATCCTTCAGATTCCTGACCTTACTCTTGGGGAAACTGGGGTGCTTTGTTGTACTTGGTGTGCAAATACTGCAATAAATATCATCAGCAGAGGGGTTAGGGAGATGGCTCAGTGGTTCAGAGTCCTGGCTGCTTTTACAGAAGACCTGGATTTTGTTCCTAACCACCCACCACACGGCAGTTTACCACCACCTGTAATCCAGTTCCAAGGGATCTGATGCCCTCTTCTGCTTCCTCAGACACTGCACTCATATGGTACACATGCATGCACTCAGGCACAGACACATATAACATATAATATATATGCGGAACACAAGTGTGAGCCAACATTGGCAGGCTTTCAGTATCACGTAATTCTCAGAGGTGAACAGAGACACAGCTCCATCCTGTCTCCATCAGTCATCCAAAAATTTCCTATTTTTTAGCAACCTCAACTCAGGCCAAAGCAGGCCTATTTACTACCTTTATTTATTTGTCTTTGAGACGAGGCTTGGTTCTAACTCCATATGTAGCAGAGGATAACCTTGAATTTTTGATCTTCCTGCCTCCAGTGATGGGGTTATAGTAATGTGCTTTGTCTGGCTGTCCTGGAGCTCACTATGTAGACCAGGCTGGCCATGAACTCACAGAGATCCATCTGCTTCTGCTCCCCAAGTGCTGGCACTAAAGGCATGCCTGGCTGAAAGTGCTGTCTGTATAAGTATTTTGATTAACATAAAGTACCTTTTTTGTTTTTTGAACAAAGAAATAGGTCTTATTTATTGAGTTTGAAAGCATTTAACTGTATAAAACTTATAGGAAAAGGGGGCCATATTTGAAAACTCACAAGGATCAAAGTAGAACACGGGACAGAATGAGCAGAGTCTCAGAATGGACCAAAGAGCTCTAAGTAGTCGGTCCCATCAGGACTTGTAGGGTCAGTTTCTTAAGTGCTGACTTGGGGCAGATACACACACACTCTCCAGAGTGCAAGCAGCTGCTACTCAGGGCTGAGCCCAGTGTTTCAAAATTGGGAGCCCTGGGTCACAGCACACTGATAAATCTGGGTTGTTGAGCACAGTCAGGGTGTGTCCAAATTGCCTACGTGGCCTGTGACAGCAATGGTACACAGGCAAAAAAGGCTTGGGAACATCACCGCGCTGTGCATTTTGTCAGGCCTAAAGGAAGACTTCAGATTCCTTGGACAAAGAGTGGGAGGTCTCTGTATTAAAACTTTCTGATACTGTCACTGCCTCTGACATGTTTCTCTCTCATAATGAAGCCAAATCAGATGGACCCACAGGATGCCGGGCTGCCACATAATGCTTAATCAGGAGTCAGCAAGGAAAGTTCTTTCTCCAAATTTCACTTTTACTAAAAGGTCTCTGTAAAAATCATCTTTCGAATATCCTTACCTCAAAATAATTTCATAACCAAGGTCATTATGCCAGTGCTAAGGGGGTGTCGTTGAAGTCTGTGGCCAGCCTGGCAACAAACTGTTAATCCCACCAATCGAGAAATCGGGGCAAGCATACATCCTGACGTACCTCCAAGTCTATATCCAATCAGGGACCAGAGCATATCCTGATGCATTTCCTGCCTCTGAACCTCCCTCCCACGTCTGATCAAGTACATCCATAAACAGTAGTAGCCTCCAGCACTTCAGGAACTATCTGTCCCTGGGCAAGGGGCTTGCAGATCAGAGGCATTTTTGTTTCATGCATCTCTAAAGCATAGCAATTAAAACTTAAAATGTAACCTTGGCTTTCACAAAACCCAGAGCAGCAGCCAGGTCACCAGAGAGGAGCAGGACTGACTACCTGCCAACATGGAAGGATCAAGTGTTGTGCCCGCGTCTTGGGACCCCCAAGCAAGATCACCACAGAGCCGATACCCGATGCAAAACACATAGTGATTTATTGATAACAAGCGAGCCTGGGCTTGGTCTGTGTCCAACACTCCAGCACAGCAGGTGGAGGAGAACGGCCCTGAGCTCTCAGAATGAGGGTTTTTTAAAGGGAAAAACCATAAGCAGGGTGGTACAAGCCTTTGTGTGTTATGATTGGGTGAGGGTGTGTAACCTTTGAATTTACTGATTGAGGGTTACAGTTATCATTTTTGGACAGGTCTGGACAAGTCCCAGGCTTTGTCCTTGAGCTGCCATGGAGGCTGACTGACCTTGCACATTCACATTGACCCATGCACATAGCTCTAAGTTGGTGAGGGGTCCCAGACAGTAAACAACTGGCTGAACCTTGAACAGAGTGCATGCAGAAAGGGAGCTACTGCAAGGACTCTGTCTTTTGTTCACGGCCCTCCCAGAAACTGCTTGCTCAAGTCTCAGGAAATTGAAATTGAGGCCTGATCTCTGAGAGAAGACTGAGCAGCCTGTTATGGCGTCTGCTTGGTCCTTTCAAAAGCACCTTTATGTCTCTTTGTCTCTTACCCTTGCTACTGAAGAAAACAATACAATCTTATTTCTTTCTACGGTCTGTTTTGGGAGAAAATGTGTCTCAAGATCCTTGTAGCTGAAGGTGCAGGCCAACCTTCCATGCTTCTTCAGGACAAGCTGCTGGAGCTCTCATAGGAATGGAGTATGTTCTAATATGAGGCCTGTGAGACCATATTTATTGAGAAGGCAAGCGTCTCCAACATCTCCTTTAAGATCCTACTTCCTGGAGCTAGAGTGATGGCCCAGCAGTTAAAAAGACTCACTACTCTTTGAGAGGACAGGGGTTCAGATCATAGCATCTACACTGGGCGATTCACAAGTCCGTGTCCCCAGCTCAAGAGTTCTGACACCCACTTCTAGTCTCTGTACCTCCCCCACAACACACACACAACACACATATAAATAAAATAAATCAAGATTCTAGTCACCTACAATCAGTCAAGGTAGGCTTGGGGAAGCATTTATCTCTTCTCTTTGAAGTCCTGGGGTCCCTCACATAGATAAATGTCCAACGGGATTGTTTCTTCAGTCATCATTTTTTCAGCCTCCATCAGGTCAAGAAGAATAGACACAGATGGGGGCTGGAGAGATGGCTCAGAGGTTAAGAGTACCGACTGCTCTTCCAGAGGTCCTGAGTTCAATTCCCAGCAACCACATGGTGGCTCACAACCATCTGAAATGAGATCTGGCACCCTCTTCTGTGTTCATAATAAATAAATAAATAAATAAATAAATAAATAAATAAATAAATAAACAAATCTTAAAAAAAAAAAAAAGAATAGACACAGACTAAGGTACAAAACCGTAATAGTTCTGGTCTGTGACCCCTGGGATCATGTCTTGTAGATGATGAGGAATGAAGTCCCTACACTAGAGTAACTGAACAAGCATGTTTGTTAGAAACCTCAGGATGGTGGTGGCTTGAGCCTTTAATCCCAGCACTCAGGAGGCAGAGGCAGTTGGATCTCTGTGAGTTTGAGTCCAGCCTGGTCTACAGAGCGAGTTCCAAATGGCAAAGCACTGTGTTCTTTTAAGTTGTCACATAACAAAGAAAACAAGAGTGAGTTGAGGGAAAAGAGGAAAGGGCGACTTCTTCTTGGTTATACAAGGTGACTGAGTACTTCCTGGCGCTGGAACACTGTCATAAACCATTACAGTTATCTGAAGGCCACGGAGGAGGGAGACTTTGGTCTACAGAGTCCTGCAAGCAGAGGGCTTTGACCCCCAGAGCATCTGCAGCTGAGATTGTTGGAGTTTCTTCACACAGGGTCTTGCTGGGACTGTCCCTAAGTTCTTCTGTCCCTTGCCTTAAAATGTCACCCAACGAAAGAGTCACAGCAGCTGGAGAAATGGCTTTGTGGTCAAAAGCCCTTGCTGCTCTTGCAGAGGACCCCAGCTCAGTTCCCGGCACCCACATGGGCAGCTCATGACTGCCTGTAACTTCAGCCCGGGGATCCGATGTCCTATTCCGGCCTCTGTGGGAACCTGAACAGATGTGGCGTTCACATACATAAATAAAAAACAAATATTTACTTACTTTGTAAAGTTTTTTATAGTGTGTGTGTGTGTGTGTGTGTGTGTGTGTGTGTGTGTGTGTGTCTGTAAGAGTTCTGTGCACATCAATGCTGGTGTCCACAGTCCAGAGATGTTAGGTTTCCCCGGAGTTGGAGCTACAGGCAGTTGTGAGCTGTCTGATGGGAGTGAGGGGAACTGAATTTGGGTCCAGCACAAGAGCAATATGAACTCTTCACCACTGAGCCATCACCTCTCCAGCCCCAGACAAAACCAAAAACAACAAAAAGAATCACATTAATTCATAGTGCATCCAGACAGCAGGAATTCTCCCCCAGTACCACCATGAACTATCATTACTTTTTCTTTTTCTTTCTTTTCTTTTTTTTCTTTTTCTTTTTTTTTTTTTTTTTTTTTTTTTTTGGTTCTTTGAGACAGGGTTTCTCTGTGTAGCCTTGACTGTCCTGAAACTTGCTCTGTAGACCAGGATGGCCTCAGAGATCCACCTACCTCTGCTTCTCAAGTGGTGGGATTAAAGGCATGCACCGCCATACCTGGCCATTACTATTTTTCATAAGCCTACACAAACAGTAGTAGGAATCTCTCAACAATTTACTCAAATTCAAATGTAAGCCAAGAATGTTCGCTTGTTTTTGTGGGAAAGGGTCTTAGCTCAGGCTGACCTAGAACTCATTATGAGGCTGAGGGTTGCTTTTGAACTCTTAACCTTCCTTCCTCCACCTTCCAAGTGCTTGGTTATGGGTGTGTATCACCACACCACAACCAAAAATCTTTTTGGGGTGTTGCCCATTGCAAAGGCAACACCCCCAAAGATATTTAAGCCCCAGATAACAGAAGTCACTCATCATATATTAGCTGTTGTTCAAGATGAGTCCAAATGGTTCCACACTCAGACATGAAGATAAAAAGTAAATCAGAATCTAAATGTAGTATGAGATCAGGGACATCAAAATTAACATTGGTGTAGTAAGACCGGAAGCCTGCCCCTGTCTAAGCTACATACAACAAATAAAGCACACTCAAGAGAAACCCATGCTACCCAAAGGTGAGAGAGGCAGGTCCTGTGGAGATGAGGGTTATAAGGCTTGAGACATTTATTTTGTATGTGTCTCACATGCCATGTGGAGGTCAACTTTCAGGAGTCAGTTCGCTTTTTCCACCATGTGGGTCCCAGAGGTGGAACTCAGGTGATCCATCAGGCATGCCCAGAAGTGCCTGTAGCCACTGTACTGTGTTACGGGCTCCCTATTTCTATTTCTTCTTCTTCAAAGAATATTTTTTGTTTTGTTTTGTTTTTGGTTTTTGGTTTTTTGAGACAGGGTTTCTCTGTGTAACAGCTCTGGCTGTCCTGGAACTCACTTTGTAGACCAGGCTGGCCTCGAACTCACAGAGATACACAGATCCACCTGCCTCTACATCCCAAGTGCTGGGGTCAAACCACCATGCCCGGCTTCTTTTAATGTTTTAAATGATGTATATGCGCATATGTCTGTATGCGGGTTTGTACATTGAGTGCTGGAGCCCTCAGAGGCGGGAGGGATGGGGTTTCTTGGAGCTGGAGTTACAGGTGGCGCTGAAAACTGAACAGGGATCCTCTGCAAAAGCAGTCCTCCATCTTCACCAGGGAGCCGCTGCTAGACCCGGGAATCGTGAGAGAAAGACCAGTTCCACAATTTTTGAGCCAGATTTGAAACAAGCGCTAATTAAATACTGGCTAGGATGATGGGCTCTGGCCAGGACCATTTCAGGGTTCCCAGGATGGAAAGTCACATTTTGCCAAGGCTTATAAAACACACCCATAAGGCCACTGTACTTCACACCAGGTCCAGTCAGGGCAAGCATACACCCTGACGTACTTCCTACCCACGTACCTCCCATCCACATGTGATCAAGCATAGCTGGTGTAGATGGGTCACACAAAACACAGAACAAACAGGAACTCAATCTTAACTGTCTTAACTGCAAACAGAACCCTTAACCTGCAAGGCATATTTTTTTTTTTTTCTGTCTTGGTTCTAATTAACTGCCAAGGTGTATTGTTCTTATTTCTGGTTTGCTGCCCCACCGCCTCTCCAGACTCCTGTCTCTACTTCTAACCATGTGTCCCTGGCTTAATTCTTTGCTAGTGAGTGCCCTCTGAACTCAGATCCTCACCCATACCAGAAAGACAATGTCAAAGCAGGTTATGTAGAAAGCACAGAAAATGAACTCTGCCAAACAAGCCCACTTTCCCATTCCAGGACCAACAATGGTTCAGTGAATGGCTTAACCAAGCCTTCAAAATGAACTTTTCAATGTACCTTCGTCACAGATGAGCACCAAGAACACGAAACGAAGGTCTGCACCGTGAGACTTTACCAGGAACTCTCACGTCATAAAAGTGAGCAGCTAAAGTACTGCTCATACACAAGAACAGTCAAAATCCAAAACCTCCTTCCTTTACCAGTGAATAAATATGCAACTGATATCCAAGGTCAGTGAACGAGAGGAAACTCCCGGCAGCTAAGAATTCCCCTGATTTCCAATCCAGAGTATCAGCCATGAGTCTGCCTCCTAATGATGCTCCAGGGGTACCAGATCCATAAGTCTCTTTTTTTTTTTTTAGTTCTTTTTTTTTTTTAAGCGCGTGTGTGATGTTTGTGGGTGTCCATGGAATCTAGAGGTGTTGGATCTCCTGGGGCTGTAATTAAAGGCAGCTCAGCCACCTGTCATGGGTGCTAGAAAAGCAATGTATCTTTTAAGTATTGAACCATGTCCCCAATCCTGATCCATAAGTCTTAAGCTTTTTTTTTTTTTTGTTTGTTTGTTTGTTTTTTAAGACAGGGTTTCTCTGTGTAGCTTTGTGCCTTTCCTGGAACTCACTTTGTAGACCAGGCTGGCTCGAATTCGCAGAGATCCGCCTGGCTCTGCCTCCCGAGTGCTGGGATTAAAGGCATGCACCACCACCGCCCGGCAGTCTTAAGCTTCTTAAAAGAGACCAGGAAATAGTGATAAAGGAAAATCCATGTGTTTACAGTTTGGCTAAAAGATGCTGAAGAAAGATTCCTGGTTTCTCTCTGCTGTTTCTGTGACAGGCTAACAATTTTTTTACAGAAGATGAAATAAGTCATCTGTGGAGGTGTACACCTTTAGTCGGAACACTTAGGAGGCAGAGGCAGGAGGATCCAAATCTGGTCTACATCCTTTGTTCCTGGCCAACCAGGCCTGCATGGAGAGATGCTTTGAAAAAAGAAACAAAAGGCTGAAACAAAAGCCGGGAAATGTGTATGCATCACTTTAAGCTGTCAGAAGGGTGTGAAATCTCTTCCAGCGAGGCACATCTCTCCTCCACCTGAACCTAGAGACCCCTCTCCCTTTCCCATCCCCCAGCATTGGATTCCTGGGCAAATTAACTGAGGGAGGTGGTCCATTGTTTCAATAGTCTGGTAGCTAGAGGAAGGGCTCCTGCAGGTCTCCAGAAGATCTCTCTTGCCAGGCTGTTATAGGCTCAGGGTCTCCATGTTGCCCAGCGTAAGAAATAGATTGTTATGGTCCATTTTCTTTCTTATTTTAAATTTTTATTAATTTATTTATTTTTCTATTTATCAGTTTGATACAGTATAAATTCTTATCCTAATAGTGAAATGTTTCATTGAGGCTTGCCCAGTAATTGAGTAAAACCAAAACTTATTATAAGCCACAGTCATCCTAGGGTCCCCTCTGCTATAAAGCCTCCCTGGTTCTGTGGGTTGTAGTCTGATTGTTCTTTGCTTATATCTAGTATTCACTTATGAGCGAGTACATACTGTGTTTGTCCTTCTGGGTTTGGGTTACCTCACTCAAGATGATATTTTCTAGTTCCATCCATTCGCCTGCAAATTTCATGCTGTCATTGTTTTTCTCTGCTGAGTAGTATTCCATTGTGTATATGTGCCACATTTTCTTAATCCATTCTTCTGTTGACGGGCATCTAGGTTGTTTCCAGGTTCTGGCTATTACAAATAGTGCTGCTATGAACATAGTTGGGCATGTATCTTTGTGGTATGATTGAGCATTCCTTGGGTATATGCTCAAGAGTGGTATGGCTGGGTCTTGAGGTAGATCTATTCCCAATTTTCTGAGAAACCGCCATACTGATTTCCACAGTGGTTGTACAAGTTTGCATTCCCACCAACAGTGGAGGAGTGTTCCCTTTGCTCCACATCCTCTCCAACATTGGCTGTCATTAGTGTTTTTGATCATAGCCATTCTGACAGGTGTAAGATGGTATCTCAGAGTCGTTCTGATTTGCATTTCTCTGCTGATTAAGGATGTTGAACATTTCTTTAAATGTCTTTCAGTCATTTGTGATTCTTCTTTTGAGAATTCTCTGTTTCGCTCTTCAGCCCATTTTTTAATTGGTTCAGTATTTGAACTCAAGAAACTAGACATCAAAATACTGAACAATGGTCCATTTTCAATATGAAGCAGGCTTAGCGTGCATCAGAGTTACAGAGGTGCAGCAGATGCTAATCCCTCCCTCCCTTAGCTGGGGGCTAGCATCTGCTTGTCCCAGAATTCTGAGAGCTAGTAGGTTACAGGTGGTCTTCTAAGTGCCTGAGCCCCGAATGGGACGGGAGCGTGGGGGGTGTTAATCCCAAAGACGGGAGGAGAAAGACCCGAATTATCACTGCCAAATTAATTAAAGCAAGCAATTAATTCAAGAAAGCCTTTTTATTTGTCCATATGGGCTGCCTCCCCGCAAGTGTGGGTTGGAGAGGTCAGTATTGGATCTGAGGAAGACGAGGCTTTTCTAGCTCAGGGGTAGGGGGTTTCCAAATGGGGGGTTTGGCAGGCAAAATAGGAGGGGCTGTAGGAGCAGGACAGACAAGGTAGTTCCTAATGACCTCTTGAAACAAAGACAAGACTGCAAGGTGGGCCTAACAGATAGTCAGAGCATGGTAGACACAGGTGGCCAGATAACTGTTGTGAAATATTCCTGTACACTGTGTGAAGGTGTGTCGTTGTGATTGGTTTAATATAGAGCTGACCGGTCAACAGCTAAGTAGGAAGAGGTTAGGGCGGGACTTCTGGGGACAGAGAGAGAACTCTGGGGAGAAGAAGGTGGGGTCACCAGCCAGACACAGAGGAAACAGCCTGAGCAGTACAGAGAAGCCATATCACAGACTGTAGATTAAAATAAATGGGTTAATTTAAGTTCTAAGAGCTAGTGGGATAAGATAATTAAGCTAAAGGCGAGCTTTCATACTTAATAAGAAGTCTCCATGTCGTTATTTGGGAGCTGGCTGTACAGAGAATGATTTGTGACATAGAACCTTTTGAAACAAAGGTGGGTTTGCGAGATGGTTATGAACAACTTTTGAAACAAAGACATGATTGGCATTCCTGGAACAGGCAGTACAGAGCCATGTGTAGTTATGGTTACAGGTGGGGCATAGTCCAGTCCTAGTTTAATCATAAACAGGAACGAACCCAGTTTGTCTGTACTATAAGGTGGCTCTCCAGTCTAAGATGGAGGGAGGCAGGCTGGTTCTTCAGGGGCAATCTCAAGCCCCAAGTTATTCAGTGGATGAGGCTGTGTGTTCTAGGCCAATGAGATGAGGTGCTGGGGATGTGGAAGTCCCAGCCTGTAGAAGAGGACATGAAATTCTCCCCATCTGAGGACTTAAGACAGTGTCCTCTGTCAAATCATTGCTCCAGCCATTTTTGCCTCTTCTCTACACTGGCATCCCTTTCCACAAAACTGTTTCCAGGAGGGCATGACACACACCTCTATTTTATTTATTTATTTGTTTGTTTGTTTATTTATTTATTTATTTATTGGTTTTTCGAGACAGGGTTTCTCTGTAGCTTTGGAGCCTGTCCTGGAACTCACTCTGTAGACCAGGCTGGCCTCAAACTCACAGAGATCCACCTGCCTCTGCCTCCCGAGTGCTGGGATTAAAGGCGTGCGCCACCACCGTCCGGCCACACACACCTTTAATCCCAGCACTTGTGAGGCAGAGGCAGGGCGAGTCTGTGACATTGAGACCAGCCTGACTGACAGTTCCAGGCTGGTTAGGGATACATAGGGAGGGCCTGTCTCAAAAGAAAACCAAACAATAGCCCTCAGAAAATCAAACAACAACAGCAAACCCACCTCACTTTTTCTAGTCTCTTGAATCTGTTACCCTATTTTCAACATGGCTGGGAAACTCACCAGCTTCTCCGAGAGTCCTGCTAACAGATGCTGAGACTGCAGAGCTGCTAAGTCATCTGTGGTCCTGGTTGGACTTTCCCCAGAGGCTGACAAGGCAGAGAGGGAGGGTGGAGAGCAGCCTCCATCCAGAGCTCTCGGCTTCACAGCTCCCAGGGAATCTTGAGGACCTGGGTGGGCAGGGGCCATGCTGGTTACACGGTGGCCAATCCCGACTAGTCTGCTGCTCTTTTAGCTCGTGTGTGAGCATGGTCCTGCTGCACCCCAGTCCCCTGCTTAAGTGCTAGGCTAGGTCTGCGTGAGTCTGCAGTGAATCTGTGTTCTCCTCCAAAAGAACCAGCTAGCCCAGACTCTGCCCAAGGGGTAAGCAAGTTAGCCCTGCTGGGAAGGGACCGCGGGCTGTGAGCCTTGGTTGTAGTACGCAAGGCTGTGTTCTCATAGACTTTGTGCTGGGGTCAATTAGGAAAAGAAGAGAAAGAGGAGAAAGAGGGGGCAGGTAAGGGACACAGGGAAACTGGCCTCAGGCCACTTAATTGTAGCCAGAAGTTGGCAGCTGAACTCCATGTAGGGCCTGGGTGAGGCCAAGGTGTGGTCCCTGGAGAGCCGTGGAAGAGAATTAATTGGCCTTGACAGGTGTGGGCAGTAATGGCCCTGTTCACCTGCCTTGTTTTGCCTTTTCCTGTTCTTGCCTCTGGTCAGGCCTGGAGTGACCCCACCCATCCACCAACGTCTACCTCAATGGGAGTGCTGCAAAATGGATGTGCATTCTGTTTTGGGAGAAGGAAAACGTTTGGGAATACAAGAGAGGTTGTGATTGTACAGCATGAATGTACTGCATGGCCCTGAATTGTTTATTTTAAAAATGGCTAATTTGGGGGCTGGAGAGATGGCTCAGTGGTTAAGAGCACTGGCTGCTCTTCCAGAGGTCCTGAGTTCAATTCCAGCAACCACATGGTGGCTCACAACCGTCTATAATGAGATCTGGTGCCCTCTTCTGGCATGCAGGCAGACATGTTTTTATGATTTTCATTGAAATTAAATAAGGAAATAGGAGTAAAGAATGCCAAGGCTGTAGGAGTGTGCAGGCTTATCATGTGCTGACCTGGGGCTCAGGGAAACAAAGACGAGAGAGCAGGAGATTACACCACACCCCTCAGCCTCTGCAACCCCTTTGCTCTAACCTCGCCCTCACCAAGCCCCTAGAATTCTTCATGTGCTCTCCTTTGTAGCACCTGCCATAAAGGGCTTGATCAGCATGCTGCAGGTACCTGGGTACCTGGGATGAAGAAAAAGCTTCTCCAGCACCAATGAGGCCTCTCCCTTTGAGAAGGAATGTCATTCATTTATTGGTTTTTATGATTGTATATATTCTCTTTTTTCAAGCATTTAAAAAATGTGTGTGTGTGTGTGTATGTGTGTGTGTGTGTGTGTGTGTGTGTGTGTGTGTGTGTGTGTTTATGCCCATGTGCTTGCATGCAGGTGCCCCAGAAGAGGGCATCAACCCCCTGGAGCTAGAGTTATAGGCAAATGTGAGCTTCCTGATTGGCTAACAAGAGTTGAACTCTGGTCCTCTGCAAGAGCAGCAACCGCTCTTAACCACGGAGCCATCTTTACAGCATCTCTGTTTTGTGTCTTTTTCCCTGCTTAGTTTTAAATGTGTACCTGTGTGTGTAGGCATGTGTAGTTGCTGTTATTTGTTTGAATAGTGTGTGTGTGTGTGTGTGTGTGTGTGTGTGTGTGTGTGTGTGTGTGTTCAGAGGGCAATTTGTAGGAGTCAGTTTTCTTTATCCACCATGTGGGCCTGAGGACTGAACTCAGGTCATTAGGCCTGGCACGGGCATCTTCCTCACTGAGCTATCTCACTAAGGCTCCATACTCACCTCCACCTTATTTTTTGGTTTAATTGTATTTTATTGCTTATTCATGTATATGTTTATGTGAACATGATATGAGTGTAAGTAACAGTAGAGGCCAGAAATGGGCATTGAATCCCCTAGAACTGGAATCATAGATGGTTGTGAGCCACCATGTGGGTGCTGGGAACTGAATCTAGGTCCTTTGGAAGAGCAGAGTCTTTACTGCTGAGCCATTGCTCCATAGTCCCCCATGTAATGGGTCTTTCCTTGGAACGCCAGCCCCCGAATAATGACAGGGAGACTTCTTATTAAGTATGAAAGCTTGGCCTTAGCTTAGCCTTGTTACCAACTAGCTCTTATTAACGCTTCTATTAACCCGTTTGTATTCATCTTCATTTTCGTCCTGTGGCTTGTTACCCCTCAGTACCTGACAGCTGACTTCCTCTGACGCTGGCTGGTGAATCTCTCAGGTCAGATTCTTTCCCAGAGTTCCCATCTCTGTCCGGAAGTCCCACCTGTCCTCTCCTGCCTAGCTGTTGGCCATTCAGCTCTTTATTAAACTAATCAGAAGGTGCCTTAGGCAGGTGAGTTAAAACAGAGACACATCTTTACATAATGTACAAAGAGATTATCCCAACACCCCATTTTTGTTTGTTTGTTTTTTTAAAGATATTTTATTTTGTATACAGCATGTATGACCAGAAGAGGGCACCAGATCTCATTACAGATGGTTGTGAGCCACCATGTGGTTGCTGGGAATTGAACTCAGGACCTCTGGAAGAGCAGTCGGTGCTCTTAACCTCTGAGCCATCTCTCCAGCCCTTGTTTGTTTTTTTTGAGACAAGTTCTCTTATGGGTTTGGGACTCACCTATTAGGTTGGCTGGCCACTCGAGGCCGAGGAACCTGCCTGTCTCCACTTTCCCAGTGCTGGGATTACAAATACATAAGACCTGAATTTATTTTTTTTGTTTGTTTTTGGTTTTTCAAGACAGGGTTTTTCTGTGTAATTTTGGTGCCTGTCCTCGATCTTGCTCTGTAGCCCAGGCTGGCCTCAAACTCACAGAGATCCACCTGCCTCTGCCTCCTCAGTGCTGGGATTACAGGCATGCGCCACCACCGCCCAGCTTTTTTTTTTTTTGGTTAAAGATTTATTTATTTATTATGTATACAGTGTTCTGCCTACATGTGTCCCTGAAGGCCAGAAGGTACCAGATCTCAATACAGGTGGTTGTTAGCCGCCATGTGGTTGCTGGGAATTGAACTCAGGACCTCTGGAAGAGCAGTCAGTGCTCTTAACCTCTGAGTCATCTCTTCAGCATGAATGTGTACCTTTTTTTTTTTTTTTTTTTTTTTTTTTTTTTTTTCGAGACAGGGTTTCTCTGTGTAGCTTTGCGCTTTCCTGGAGCTCACTTGGTAGCCCAGGCTGGCCTCGAACTCACAGAGATCCGCCTGGCTCTGCCTCCCGAGTGCTGGGATTAAAGGCGTGTGCCACCACTGCCCGGCGAATGTGTACCTTTTAATCGGAACTATAGGACAGTTTTGGACGGAGCCTCAGGAGGCAAGATATAAAGACTAGGGGGACTCTGGCATCATCCCCCACATCATGCATTCCAGCAGTCCTGTTTCTCAACTAAGGGCACTGTCTATATAAATCTGCCCCATGGTCAGGGGGTGCATGCCTGTGACCTTATGACCAGGAAGGTTCAGGCAGAAGGATTTTGGCAAATTCAAGGCCAGCAAGACAGTATTACTACCTGCTCCCATCAAAACCAACAAGCAGGAACACAGAGCCCACCCCAGACTGTGAGAGGTCATTGCAAAGCTACTGCTTTTTTTCCCCCCTCCAACTCTTCCTGGTCTAATCTGCTGCTTTACACGCTATGGGTAATGCTAGTTGATTTTCTTTAAACTTACAAAAGTGTGAGGGAAGGTTATTTGGACAGAGGACAGAAGAGGGCATTCATGTTCCAGTAAATTAATCAGGCTCAGCTAATGGTTATTGTTATTTGTGCACTTGATCGAACAATCTTCTCATGACCCGCATGTGTACTTCCTAGGAGTATATTTAATATATATGTAAATACACACATTAATTAAATGTTTTACTTCACTTGTATGTTTGCACGTGTGCACATGGCACGACACACCTGGAGGTCAGAGGACCCTTAGGGGAGCTGGTTCTCTTCTTCCACATGTGCGTCCTGGGGATCGAACTCAGGGGTCAGGCCTGGTGGTGCCAGGCGTTTCAATGGCCAGGCCATTTCGTTCTTCTTATCTTATGGACATGCCAACTCACCAGTCCTTTCAAGTATTCAAAAACAGCGTGTGATGTGTGAGTGTGCAGGGTGTGTGTGTGCCACAGCACACATGTGGAGGTCAAAGGGCAACTCTGGAGTCAGTCCTCTCCTTCCACCCTTATGTGGCCTGTGGAGATCGGCTTCGGGCTGCCAGGCTGAGGGGCCGTCACCCGAGAGGCCGTCACCTGAGGAGCCGTCACCCGAGGGGCCGTCACCTGAGGGGCCGCCTCGCTGGCCCGATTCTTTACTCTTTACACACGCAGAGTGTTTCCCCTTTTAATAGAAAGAACATTGAAAGAAGCCTCTTCATGCACGTGGTCTAGCACATTTCCCCAAATTTATTTTTGTTTTTGCTTAAGTCAAATACAAAAACCTTCATAAAATATTATACACTCACTAGGAATGTTGATAAAGATATTTATTTATTATTTATTTATTCATTCACTTGGAGTTCTTAAGTAAAACAGTATAATAGAAAATAAGTTAGAAGAGAATGTATATTCCAACATACTAAAAGTGATCACTCAGGGGCAATATAAAAATACACAGAATATTGCTGTCAGTAAAGTTAGCTAAACTGAGGCGCCTGTGGGAGCCCCAAGCTCAGGTTCTCACTCAGGCTCACCCCAACGCCAGCCACACACCCCGTTAATCCTGCCCCACTCCAGGCCAGGTGATCCAGAAGTAGTTACTCCCTGTGCCACCCACGGGGGGCCCAGCAGTACTGGGGGGTAGCCCGAGCCAGCCTGAGAGCTGTCCTGTGCTGCACACAGGGCTCCTGCAGACTCCCACAGTCCCCCACAGGTCAGCTGACTGTGACCTCCTCCCGTTCCTCCCTCTCAATGAGAACAACCACAGAAGCCCCTCCCATCGGCTATGAGGAATAGGTTCACAGCAGTGGTCAAAATGTCATGGTTAGGCCACAGGAAATAGACATCTCGGGACCCCAAGAACGTTTTGTTAACAATTAACAAGATTTCCTCTTTTTATGTGTCCCTAAAAGCCAGGCTGTTCGGGCAAGAACGGTTCTATGTGACTTCCTTTGAAGGAGCAAAAAACCCCCAGTCAAGAACAGTGACGTCCACAGTCTCTGCCACCAGGTGGCGTCATAGACCAGTCCGGAATAACCGGGATCGTGGGCAGCCACATCTCGGGTGACTTCTGTGGCGGCCACTCTTCCGATCTTCTCCCTCCTGGCTCGGTAGCTGTCAGCAGGCTGACCCAGAAAAGATGAGGTAGGGCAGGAGAGAGTTTTCTCAGCCCTGGCAAGACAGAAGGAAGACCCAAACACCTTTCTTCTTCTCGTTTAATGTCTAAGATATAAAGACTCCAGAACCAACCACAGTAAGAACAGCTGCATGGTGGCAGGTTCCTTCCAGGGCTATCCCGAGTTTCTGCCACCTGCCGAGTTCACAGGCCCCATCCTGGGAGGAGCTGGGGCTGGGGACTGCCTTCAGCCCACAGCCTCTCAGAACTGTTAGAAATGTGTGGTCCCAGTGCAGAGGTTTCCCTTGAGCCAAGATGAGGGTTATTTCTTGTGGAGAAACTTCATTTTATTCCCTAAAAAAGAAGGTGAGAACATCTTATTGGGGAGAGAGGGAGAGAGGGAGGGAGGGAGGGAGGGAGGGAGGGAGGGAGGGAGGGAGGGCGGGCACGGGAACGCCGGTGTCGCAGCACACACGTGTGGGGTTAAGGGAGGATCTAGAGTCCGTTCCCTCCTCCCACCTTTACATGGGATCTGGGATTGGACAGATCTGGGATCTGTCCTTGGCCTGTGGTGTCGTTAGCCGCTGAGCCTTCTTGCTGGTCACTGAACTCCTGATTTTCCTGCATCAACCCCCAAATGCTGGGGGTGCAGGTATGCAGGACTGCCAAGCCTGGACTCTCTTTTTCTCAGGAGGACCTTCCTGCTGACTAAACTGGAGTCCTGAAGCTTTGCTTCTTAACTTCCCTACCCAGGGGAGCTTGCAGGCCGGGTGGAGTCCCCCCTGTCACTCCCTGTCTGGCCCCAGGCCCGCTTCCTCTACTGGGTTCCCAGAAGACTCAGACTGTGGCAAGGATGACAGTGAGGCCACCCGAGGGCCTAGGGACAGATTGAGAGAGGCAGCCAGTCTAGTGCCAGCTTCCCGTGTCACTGAGGGTTCCTGGCTGGGGGAGACAGGAGATCTGAGGCTGCTGACAGGGATCCAGGCCTTACCCAGACCCTTGAGGAACTTATTGACTCCGCTGTGCTCTCCGCTGGGCAAGGTTTCCAGGTACTCCTGGGCTCGGACCTCAAACAGACCTGGTGACGAGAGACACCCGGGACATTTTAGATCTGCGTTGCCTTTGTGCGTCTGCACAAACCTTCCTGGCTAGAACGGGAAAGGGAAGCCTTGCTTCTGAGATGCAGCTCTGCCTATAAACGTGCTTGCAAGCATGAGGTTTCTGAGGATTTTTACTGTCCTTATAATTGCCCCCCCCACATAGCTGTCTGTGGACAGCTGTGAAGACCACTCACACATGAGATCCCATTTCACTCCTGCTATCTTGTTTTTTTGAGACAGGGTTTTTCTGTGTAGCCCTGGCTGTCCTGGATCTCATTCTGTACACGAGGCTGGTCTTGAACTTAGAAGTCTACCTGTCTCTGCCTCCCTCCCAAGTGCCGGGACTAAAGACGAGTTTCACTGCCTCCGGCTGCTGCTACCTTTCTTACCAACAGTGACTTGTAACCCCGCCTGAAATGCACCTGACAGCTCTTCTGAAGAGGGACCTAGGATGAGGCCTGTCCTCTCACATCCTCTAATCCAATCTTTATCAGAGCCTCAAGTATGGCTGCCTGTCTCTCCCGTGGAAATGGCTACAGGAGCGCAGGGCTTCGAGCTGAGTTCCTATCACCAGACAAATCCCAGGGGTGCGGCCAGCTGCTCTTCTGGAACCTTCTGGGCTCCGTGTAGCCATGCTGTAGAAGTAAGCGCCTTCCCTTCCCGGGTTTAGCTCCCATCAAACCCGCCTTTACCAGCATCCCTAGATTTTAGATGCCCAGAACGGCCAAGACAATGGACAAAATGGGCTGGGACGGTGTCTCCGTCATTTCGTGCTCCTGGCTCCCTTTCTCCCTAAAAGCATGATGGTGTCTATGCAGCCGGGGACAGGGAGAAGGAGGAGAGAAGAATTCAGAGGAGGAGGAGGGAGAAGAAAGGCTGGCGTGGACGGTAACTGAGGCAGGATGTCCAGATTCTGCAGGGCTGGCCCCAGGCCCCAGGCCCCAGCCCAGAGTCTCCTGAATCTTTACCTCTCTACAGTCTCCGGGCAGGAAGAAGGGCAGAGGGGGCTGCAGAGAAGCAGGAGGGACATGGGAAGCCTGGGAGAGGCCGAGCGGGCCACGTTCACTGCTCAGGTGTGGTGTGGAGGCAGCCCCTGTGGAGGCTGGAGTACTGTTACTGCCTGCGTCCTTGTCTACCTCTTCCTGCATGCTCTTCAGGCACCCAGAGCCCAGAGCCTCTGCCCTCACTGCCCCGGCAAGGTTTTGGTGTTCTAACCTTTGGCGTCCTGCCTGCGTAGTTCCCGCTCCTGGATGAAGCCACGGAAAGTCTGGGTCTCCATGAAGACCTCCAGGAAGCGCCGCAGGCTCTTGGAGGACACAGCTTTTCTGAAGGCTTCTCGCTGCAGGCTCCTCTCCTCGCCCGAAGTCAGGAACAAGGAGTAGTGGCCCACGGTCTCCACGAAGAACCGGACAAAGGCTTCTGACACCACCTCATTCAAGGGGCTGGACTCAGGGCCTGAGCAAAGGGAGACAAGGGTCGTAATAGTAAGCTTGGTGGGCCAGAGCCCAGGACAGCCAGTTACTGACTAAGCAACAGCTACTTTCCTCCACAGCTTCTTCCCACCCGGGACCAGCCAAGAGAAAAAGAGGGCACTTCAAGTTGGCCTGGCCCCCTTTTGGAGGTATTTTAGCATCTAGATGGAGAAAGTGGGGGAAATTCCTATAATTATCGTTGGAGTGAAATCCAAATGGAAGGCGGAACCCCAGTTTTTCTCCCCATGCCCCTACTTTCTCACTCAACCAGACAGCTGTTTCAAGTCCTGGCATTTACCATGCACGCAGTCCAGCGGGCCTCCATCCTGGTCACAGGCCAGGTCATTCCTCTGCTCCAGAATGTGTTCCAGGGCTACCTGAAGCTTCCGGGGCAGAATGGAATCCTCGTCCTCCATCTGTAAGGCAGGAGATGCAGGTGGGCACAGCTACGCCTGGCCAGCCATGTGCCAGCCTCATCTCTGGGCAGGCAGCTCGGCTCATAGTTTAAACTCTGTGTGTGTGTGTGTGTGTGTGTGTGTGTGTGTGTGTGTGTGAGAGAGAGAGAGAGAGAGAGAGAGAGAGAGAGAGAGAGAGAGAGAGAGAGAGAGAGAAGGCCTCACTGTACAGCTAGCCCTGGCTAGCCTGGGACTCACTATGTAGACCAGGCTGCCCTCAGACTCATAGAGATCCTCCTGCCTCTGCCTGAGTACTAGGATCAAAGGTATGCACCACCATGCCTGGCTTTTTAGTTTGTTTTTGTTTGTTTTCCAGACAGGGTTTCTGTGTAGCCCTGACTGTACTGGAACTCATTCTGTAGACCAGGCTGGCCTCAAACTCAAAGATCCTCCTGCCTCTGCCTCCCCAGTGCTGGGATTAAAGGCGTTGGCTATCACTGCCCAGAGCTTTTTTTGTTTTGTTTTATTAGTGAGTGAGCATGTGCGCGTGCGCATGTGTATAGGGTTCTCTTGTTTCATCATGTGGGTCCTGAGATTTGAACTTAGGCCATTAGGCTCTGGCGAGAGCCTTTTATCCACTGAGCCATCATACATAGCCTCAGCTCCTAGTTTAGTAGGAAGAGATATGCTTAGAGTCAGAAATTTGAGGTTCAAATCCCCATTCTAGCTCTTATAAACTGTGAGAGCCTCAGAGCCTTCATTTGTAAGATGGCCACCAGTCAGCATTGGCCTCATCTTAGAGATTATTATTATTATTATTATTATTATTATTATTATTTTTGAGACAGGGTTTCTCTGTGTAGTTTTGTGTCTTTCCTGGAACTCACTTGGTAGCCCAGGTTGGATTTGAACTCACAGGGATCCACCTGGCTCTGCCTCCCAAGTGCTGGGATTAAAGGTGTGCGCCACCACCACTCGGTGAGATTAAATTTTATACAGTTCTCTTGTGAAAGTGTTGGGGCTCTGTGGGTTCTTTTTTTTTTTTTCTTTTTTGTTTTGTTTTGTTTTTCGAGGCAGGGTTTCTTCATGCAGTTTTGGTGCCTGTCCTGGATCTTGCTTTGTAGCCCAGGCTGGCCTCCAACTCACAGAGATCCGCCTGGCTCTGCCTCCCGAGTGCTGGGATTACAGGCGTGTGCCACCACTGCTGCCCGGCTAAGAGTGAGATTTATTTTTTTCAGATGATGTGTGAGTGTATGTCCACGTCCATGTGTGGGTCTGTGCATGTGAGTTTGGTGCCTGAGGAGGCCAGAGCTGCTGACTCCTGTGAAGATGCTGCTGAAGGTGAGCTGCCTGACGTGGGTGCTGGGAAACAAAGTCCAGTTCTTTACAAGTCCATCTCTCCAGCCCGTGTCCCGACTAGTCATTGGTGGAGGCCCCTTGGTGCCTGTCCAGGTGGAAAGCAGTCTTGGCCAAAGCCTCCCTCTTTGCTACCTCATCCTCGGCTGGCCGTGGCCTGGGTGGCCCCAGTCCAGCTGGGCTAGCAAGTCCAGGCCCGCTAGAGAGCCTTTCCAGAGCTGGAGGTGAACCCTCTGGCAGAAGCGAAGGCATGGGAGAAGCAGGCTGAGCTGGCTTCCTACTCACCTGTCTGAGGAACCGGTCATTGATGAGATCGACCACAAGAACCTGCAGGACAGAGGAAAAGGGGTGGGTACTGTCATTAGGGCTTGGGGGGGGGAAAAGTGGAGATGGAGTTTTCTTCTTTCTCAGTACTGAAGGCAGCTGGGGATGGGGAGAATTTGTGTGTGTGTGTGTGTGTGTGTGTGTGTGTGTGTGTGTGTGTGTGTTCTGACATGGACTGAGGGGTGTCCTACACTGGTACTGAAGGCCAGGACACATGTGTCAACAGCTGGATTCTCAGCCCTGCTCTGACTGTGGCAGAGCCTCTCTCTCTCTCTCTCTCTCTTCTCTCTCTCTCTCTCTCTCTCTCTCTCTCTCTCTCTCTCTCTCTCTCAGATTTATTATGTATAGTGTTCTTTCTGCATGTATCCCTGCAGGCCAGAAGAGGGCACCAGATCTCAGTACAGGTGGTTGTGAGCCACCATGTGGTTGCTGGGAATTGAACTCAGGACCTCTGGAAGAGCAGCCAGTGCTCTTAACCTCTGAGCCATCTCTCCAGCCCATTTTTGTGTTTCTTTTTGTTTGTCTGTTTAGGGGCTACTGCGGTGGTGGGCAAAAGATGTGAGATGCCCCTACTTTCTGGAGTTCTACTTAACTCTGCCCACTCCGTGTTGGGGATTCACCCTTTTACCCCTGGGCTGTTCACTGAACCGTGCAGCCTGGGGGACACTGTCAGGCTACAGGCTCTGTGCCTTTGTTAGTTACAGTTTTGGGGAGGGAGCACCTCTCTCCTCAGTGTGGGTTGAGATGCAGGGCCACAGGGTGGTATGAACGAGATGTCTTGTGTACAAAGCTTAAGGGCACGGTTATGTGCTGTCTCTGAGAGTGGACCCTCATGCAGACCCTAGCTTAGGTGGCCGACTGTGACAGAGGAAGAACAGAGGTTGGATGGCCTGCCTGGTCACAGCTGGAAACAGGCTCTGCCATGTTGAGAGACCCTCATAAACTCCTTGCCTTCACACATCGAAAGGACCAGCATCCCCAGTCCTGGGATAATGGAGGGCAGATGGACCAACATCCTCACCAAATTCAAAGCTGAGCAGAATTTGGTGGCTGCTGGAGTCCCCTATACATAGGGCAGGCCAGAAACTATTTAGAGGAGGGGACCGAATAACCGCAGAGGTACCCCATAGCATTTCCTGCCTTGCACACTGATCTATAAAATCCTGGGTGGTATTACAACTATATTGTGGTTTTATTTTGCGTGTCCTGTTATGTAGCCCAGGCGGACTTCAAACTTGAGGTCCTCCTGCCTCGGCTGGTAAGTGCTGGGGCACATGGCTGTGACCAGCACACCTAGCTTTGTGGACATATTTTCCCTTTCTTTAATTCTAGCCTTCATTAGTTATTATTATGTTTCTTGTACTGGAGGTTGGACCCAGGGGCTCCTGCATGGTAGACGGCTACTCTACGACAGAAGACGACTTCCCTGTGGCCTCCGATCCTTCCCTTTCTTCCTTTATTGTTGCGTGCGTGCGTGCGTGCGTGCATGTGTGCGTGCGTGTGTGTGCATGTGTCACATCATACACGTGGAAGTCAGAGCCCACCTTCAGGAGTCAGTGTTCTCTTTCCAACACGTACCTCCGAGGGGACTGAACTCAGTTATCAGGCTGGGTACTGAACCATCTTGCCAGCCACACCCCGTGTCTTTTCAATGACATAACTGAGTCCCTGCCTTCTCTGTCATCATTTCAAGCACACATTCCAGTTACTGCTTCCTCTGATCAGTGTGGGGAGACAGGAGGATGGGGCAGACGGCTATGTCTGATGTCAGGCCTTCTACAGGCCACTTCACTTAGAAGGGAAAATGGCGCTTACAGTTACCAAGGGGTTGACTGATGGGAGAGTCTGGGAAGGACCTGTCACAGAGAAAGCCCTGGCATCTTCCCACGTCTGCCCGGGACCCGGGGCTCACCTCTTCCAGTGGCAGCTCCCTGAGCAGAGACAGCGAGCTGGAGAGCAGCCCGATGAGGAAGGGTGTGGGTGAGCACACTATGTCAATCATGGCCGGTGGTAACACTGGGATGTAGGTGTGCTGCCAGCTGAAGGGGTAGATGAGGGCCACCATCGCGTGGCAGCACGTGGACAGTGTGCTGCAGGGGGAACACAGAGAGAAAAGGCCAGCTCAGTGTGGCTAATGGCGGGGCTTCCACAGTGGGGGCCAGAGAGAAGGCTGGGATCCATCCAGTTCTCAAATGACCACAGACAAACACACCTACAAGTGTTCAGCTTCCCTAACCATCAGAGGCAGCGGAACTACACTAAGATTCCCTCTTACCCCCGTCAGAACGGCAGTCATCAGCAAACAATGGCAAAGCACCTGCCCACAAGATGAGCTTGTTCCAGAACCCATGGTGAGGGGAGCCAACAGGTCCCGAGAGCTTTCCTCTGATGACCATATGTGCAATGCACATGTATGTTAATACACACATAAAACAATAAACAAAAAATTGTTAAAAACAAAAACAAAAAACAAAGCCCAAATCACAGCCGGGTGTAGTGGCACATAGCTTTAATCTCAGCACTCAGGATAAGAGTGGCTCTCTGTGGGTTCGAGGCCAGCCTTGGTCTTCATGGTGAGTTCCAGGACAGCCAGGAACACATGGAGATACCCTGTGTCAAAAAAAACAAAACAAAACAAAACAAACAAAACCCAAAATAACACATGCTGTAAGAATCTGGACAAAGGGAACTGTTTTTACACTGTTGGCAGAAAAGTCACCTGCTATACAAGTCAGCATGAGGTTTCTCAAAAGGCTAACAATACTGCCACCACATGACCAGCTCGTCCACTCCCACGCACGGACCCAAAGGACTCCAAAGCAACATTTCACAGAGACCTTTGCACTTGGATGTCTACGGAGCACTGTTCACAAGAGCTAGCTGAAGAGTTAACCTCTGTCCAAAACAAGGAGACTGTGGTATATACACAATGGAGGCCTACAAAGCTTTTTATTTTTTGGATTTAAAATTTTATTTCTGGAGCAGATCCCCTGGAACTGGAGTTATGGACACTTGTAAGCCACCATAGGGTGCTGGGAACTGAACTTGGGTCCCCTGTAAGAGCAAAAAGTACTCTTAATTACTGAAATTAAGACTCTCCGGCCCCTTTAATTTTTTTTTTCCAGCCATATAGAACAAAGTTGTATTTTTTTTAGGAAAATGGATGCAACTGGAGGTAATCATATTAAAGAAGTGAGCCAATAACAGAAAGACAAATATGTTTTGCTTGTGGTTTCTAGATTTTATGTAGACACATAAAAATCATGCATGTATGTATGTATGACATGAAAGTAGAAAAAAAACCGGGCGGTGGTGGCGCACGCCTTTAATCCCAGCACTCGGGAGGCAGAGCCAGGCGGATCTCTGTGAGTTCAAGGACAGCCTGGGCTACCAAGTGAGTTCCAGGAAAGGCGCAAAGCTACACAGAGAAACCCTGTCTCGAAAAACAAAAAAAAAGAGAGTGCAGGGATTAGAGGTATGCACCCCCATACCCAGCTGTTTAAGCGCTTCTGTCTCCAGGGAAGTTTTAGAGTCCCATGATTTAGATCTGAAAACAATCCTGGCGACAGCATCCACATTCACTTTTAGGAACAGGGTCTTGCTAGGCTACGCAGCTGAGACTGACCGTAAACTGGAGCCCCTCCTGGGTCACCTTCCAGAGTTCTAGGGTGACACACCTGGTTTGGGGTTTAACCTGCTTTGGAATTTTGTAGCTAAAGACACTGAGCCCTGCGGAAGTTTCAACTCCAGGGCAGCCATGGATCAGGAGTCCAGGAAGGCAAGCGAGTGGGGGGTCAAGGAGCGGGGCCTAGGGGTACTAGGCGGGCGGGGAGAGGAAGGAGACTCAGAGAGACAGGCCCAGGGGAGGGTGGCCTGTGTGCTTTCCCGTCATTGCCACAGGAGAAGAAAGGTACTTGTCCTTCTCCCCAATTCAGGAAAAAGACCAACTGTCCTTTCCTGAACTCATCCTCAGAAGAGCGTGCTCTCTCCCTGCTGCCCCAGCCCTTGTGACGCCTGTAAGGCCCGCTGGGCCAGCAGGGACTTCTGGGAGGCGTGGACTTGAGCTGCACTGACTGCAAACCAAGGCGGGGAGGGGAGGACCGAGGTTAGGGAAAATCACCATCCACACCGACTGATGCACAGCGCAGACGAAGAGGGTTACAGAAAGAAGGCTGAAATCCACTCTGAATTAGAATGTTCTGAGCTAAAAGACAACTGTATCCAATTTCTTTCTTCCTCGTAGTGCCGGGGCCTGAACCCAGGGCCTCATGCATGCTACATCCCAGCCCTGTATCCAGTTCTGACGAGGATGCAATGGGGTAACCTGCTGGCCACATAGGTAAGGACTGCCACTCACCACCATTTCTTTTTCTTTTTTTCTTTTTTCTTTCTTTCTTTTTTTTTTTTTGTTTTTTCGAGACAGGGTTTCTCTGTGTAGCTTTGCGCCTTTCCTGGGACTCACTTGGTAGCCCAGGCTGGCCTGGAGCTCTGCCTCCCAAGTGCTGGGATTAAAGGCGTGCGCCACCACCGCCCGGCTCACCACCATTTCTTGAAAGGAGCGTTCAGGATCTTCTTTGCTTAATGGTGAGAGCTGAAGGGACAGCGGCCCCTGGAGCACGTGGCTCTGGCAGGTCTGGCTCTTCTCCCCCATTCCCTCTGCCTGGCTAAGATCCTTAGACTACATTCCCAGAGCTAGCCTCCAAGGTCTGCTCCCCTCCCCTTCTCCCTCCATCTCCTCCTGTCTTTGTCTCTTATTCCCTGCCCTCTGTCCCTCTGGAGCAAATAAATCTCCTTTGTGCTGAGAACTTGGTCTGGGGGTCCTGAGCAGCTACTTTTCCTACAAGAGCCGTCATCACAGCTGAGGACCAAACATTCCCACACCTGGTTATCAGTTACACCTAGTTAGCGGGACAGGAGGGAGGGGGCACGGGGCACCCAGACGACAGGAAGCTATCAGATACCTCACGCCTCTTGCTCTAGCCCAGTCACTACTTTAAAAAATTCTGCTCTGGGCAACATGGAAAGGAACGTTGGATTCTGTCAATACAGCGGGAGTGGCCGCTCCTTCTCTAACCTAAGTGGCAGAGAAGACATGAAGAATGTGTTTCCTAATTACTGCAGTAAGTGCTGATGGAATTTTGTGTGCATGGGCGGGGCAGAGGGTGGGTGCTGCAAGGAAAAGGGGGGACCCTTGGAGTGAGCCCGGGGCAGAGTCTGAGCAGGCGCCTCACTGAGCACTGGCTGTTGCCGAAGAGGCCGCATTTGTGAAGGATGGCCAAGGAGAACCCTCTCACAGCTGGCTCCCATTACTGTGGGGCTGGCGGAACTGCCAAGCTCCAACAGCTGTGCCCGACTCTGCAGGGTGGGGGAGGGAAGAGAATGCCCCCCTCCCCGGGCGGGGGGGAAGGTGGCTGGGTCAGAGGGCTCAGTGATGGGCGCAGGTGAGAGGGGCCGGGTCTCGGATGTTTAGTATCGGGAGGCGGTTCTTCAGGGCTGAAGCATTGTTTTGGAACATCAGGATGTGTCTGTGAGTATTAACATCTGGAGAAGATGTTTCAGTTCTGGGTGCATCTCTCCCACTGCACAGCACTTCCAAGAACAGGATTGAAGGGCAGAACTCGGGCTGTCCTGCACATGGTGAAACTTCCCAGAGAGCGGGACTGACGTGTTTCCTGACTGCGCTCAAGTAACGTGTCTCTGAATTTAGAAGGCACACAGGCTGGCCATCAAGAGGGGTGGCTCTGTTTTCTGTGTGACTTCAGGAAGAGCCAGCCCTTCACTACGCCAGGCCTCACCCTTGTCCCCCATGAAAGACAAGAGCTAGCCTAGAAGAACCCCAGCGTACCCCTCCAGCCTTAGCACCCACAAACTCTCAATCTGTACAAGATGGAGCATCCAGGGGCCAGAAACGGAAACTTTCTCCTGAGGCCACAAAAGGGGTCAAGGATCTCACTCACTGTAAGGCTAGTTAGCATGCCTGCGTCAAAGAATGGCGGTGATGTGTCACTCAGAGGAACTATGAGATAACCCCAGGATCTGTGAGGGAGGGTCTCATCTATGTGAGGAAGGCCTGAAGGGGAAGGCCTGACAGAGGCAGCAGGACCTGGGGGACTCCAAGGAAAGAGCTGAAACGTGTCCCAGCCGAGGACACCTAGTGATGGGTTCGAGGACAACAGCATTTATGTATGGCTTTGTTAGCCTCTAAACTGTGCTCCAAAGGCCCTCTTCCTGGTGTTAATACAAAAGTCAGAATGTACCCTTCCCCTGTTGAGACAGGGTCTCATAGATTGCAGGGTGGCCTTGAACTATGTACTGAGAATGATTCTGAACTTCTCATCCTCCAGCTCCCTGGTATTGGGATTATAGGTGTGAACATGCCTGTTTTTTTTTTTTTTGTTTGTTTTGTTTTTTTGGTTTTTGTTTTTTTGAGACAGGCTTTCTCTGTGTAGTTTTGGTGCCTGTCCTGGAGCTCACTCTGTAGTCCAGGCTGGCCTCGAACTCACAGAGATCCACCTGCCTCTGCCTCCTGAGTGCTGGGATTAAAGGCGTGCGCCACTACCGCCCGTCCACCGTGCCTGGTTTTATGAGGTGCTGGGAACCCAGGGTTTAGTACATGCTAGGCCAGCACTCTCCCAGCTGAGCTGCACCTCCAGCTAGTGACATTTCGGAATTGTTTTCAGTGCTGGGAATGGAAGCCAGACTCTCAGAAACGCTAGGCAAGTATTCTACCAGGGTGCTGTTTTCCTCAGCCGCGACTTTATAATGTACTGTCGTGCTGTTAAAATATTTTCTTTCCACAGAGCTCTGCTAAATTAGACTCTTGCCATCCACCCTGAGATCCTGCTGGATCCTCAAAGTGTAGCATTTTGGGTGCCAGAGCAGAAAGGCAGTGGGGACCGCCACTGCTTGCAGACAGGCCTTGAGATGGCAAACACTGTTGAGCGCAGCAGGATCTAGAAGACATTCAGGACCTCCCTGGAGCTTAGGGAAACCGAGTAAAACTGAACCAAGAGGAATAAACAAAAGAATGAGTACATACAGCTACATGGGAACTTATTTGTGTAGTTATCCATGTGCGGAACCCAAGATTCAAACACCGTTGGTCGAGATTTGGCCATCTCATCCTACTCCTCCTTAGCTAGTAGATGAACCCTCCTCAGCTTAGGATTTTTTTTGGACTATAAAAAGATAGGATATTGAATATTAAGCACTTGGCCATCTAGAACTTTTATACCAAGTTGCTTATGTGCAACACTGACTCCAGTCTATCCTGGTCTATAGGTTTAGCTGAAGCTTTTTAGAGCCGAAATTAGTAAATAAAAAACAAAATGTTTATCATAAAGGAAATGAAGATGTGTGTAGGGAAATATTTATCTGAGTTGTTATGGTGACAGAACGAGCTATCACAACAACATTCTTTGCTTTCCATCTGTCAAGCTTGAGCCTGACAGAGCCTTTAGAAACACTCAATGTCCACCCTAAAGATGAAACAGAGCAAAAATGTTATTTTAAATTTGGCAGGTTTTTGGCTCAACTTAAAACCCTTCTGTAATTCAAGAGTGTTTGCCACCGACTCCCAGCAAGTTGCTCTCAGACTCCACAGCAAAGATAACTGAATGCACTGTGTGGGGGGTGAGTGCCGGGCCGCTAAGGCCCGCCAGGGATGTCACAGGGCCACTCCCTGGGTTTGCCATATATCCTGTTCTCATGCTCTGCTGTGGCCCCACCGAGACTGGGGCACAGAAGGCAAAAGGGAGAGCCTTCCCCCCACGGTCAGCTGAGCAGGACTGGAGTCCACGGGTGCTCGGCAGAGGAGTGTCTCAGATGCAGGCAGCAGCTGGGATGCTAACGACTTCCTTCTCAGAATCTTGCAGCTCAAGAAACTTGCAGCCAGCCCTATCCAGGCCCTTGTTGGCTAAGGCCTGGACAGAGAACCTTCAGTTCCCTATGGCTACTACCCCATAAATCATACAGAAAGGAATAGATCCTTCCACCAGGCCTATGAATCAGAGAACCAGGAGGCTTGGAGGTTTCTGACCCATGGAGTCTGATCCTTCAGATCTGAGAGAAACCTGGAGGACTCCCAGTCACACCTACCCACCGAGGCCTCTGTTGGAAGGACACTGAGAGAAAGAAGGAAGGTTCTGGAGAAAAACACTTAGCTTTCCTAGCCGGAAAGGAAAGGAATCTTATTGTTTTTCAAGACAGGCTCTCGATATGTTGACAAGGCTAGCCTGAAACTCAAAGCCATTCTTCCTCAGCCTCCTACTGGGATGGCAGGCTGCACGCACCGCCATACTCACACGGGTCTGGACAGCCCACCTGACAGAGACGTTCTGCATTCCTGTGGATGCACAGGGCCCCAGAGTCTGTCTTGTCACTGTCCCCCCGGTACACTGCAGCTCTGGCCCCCTCGATATGTTTTCCATCGATAGGTGGCCCCTCTACACCTGGCTTCCTTCAGCATTGTGAGCTAAGCTCTGTGCCTCTCAGGGCCCCGACCCAGCACCTACGTGACGTGACCTGAGCAGGCGAAGGCTGCACACTTAGTCCTCAGGCCCCACGGATATGCTCATTAAAAAAAAATTATATATATATATTGTTTTGTTTTTCCAAGACAGGTTCTCTCTGTGTAGTCCTGGCTGTCATGGAACTCTCTCTGTAGACCAGGCTGGCCTTGAACTCACAGAGATCCACCTGCCTCTGCCTCCTGATTGCTGGGACTAAAGGTGTGCGCCACCACGTCTAGGTTAAATTTAAAAATGTACATGGTATTTTGCTTGCATATATTCTGTGCATCATATGTGTTCCTAATGCCTGTGGAGGCCAGAAGACGGCACCACTTGAAGAAGCCAGCAGAGGGGATTCCCTGTAACTGTTGTGAGCCTCCATGTGGGTGCTGGGAGTCTTCCTCTGGAAGAGCAAATGCTCTTAGCCACTGAGCCATCATTCCAGCCTGTGCTCACTGTTTTCTTTCTTTCTTGTTTTAGAAACAGGCTCTTACATAGCCCAGGTTAGCCTCAAATGCCTTATGTAGCCGAGACTGAACTTGAACTTCCAATTCTCTGGCCAACACTACGTGCAGTGGTGACAGTGTGAGCCACCACAGCCAGTCCACAGTGTGGGGGACGGAAACCAGGGCTTTGTGCCCGCTAGGCAAACCCTCTGCCAGCTGAGCTACACCCCCGACACCTCTCCAGTTAGGTTTTTTTGTTTGTTTGTTTTTGTTTTTGTTTTTTCGAGGCAGGGTTTCTCTGTGTAGCTTTGCACCTTTCCTGGAACTCACTTGGTAGCCCAGGCTGGCCTCGAACTCACAGAGATCCGCCTGGCTCTGCCTCCCAAGTGCTGGGATTAAAGGCGTGCGCCACCACCGCCCGGCTCCAGTTAGGTTTTGTACTCGTCCTGTAAGTCACTATTTGCAGGAGAAAAACTTCTGCCTACAATATCCTCCATGTAAATCTGCACGGGACTAGTGTAACATGGATGTTAATTTACTGGGCAAGAGGGAAAACATACTGAGCCATGTTTAACAGCAAAAGTGTCTGCCTAGGACACTGGAGCCCAGAAAGTCACTCTCCAGGCTTCAATCAATCCCTATGCCCTACAAATGTGGAGACCCAGGATTAAGGGCTGAGTGTTCAGGGTCCCTCCTGCTCTGGGAAAAAACTTCCAGTGTGATCTGAGAGGATGTGCATGTGTGAGGCTGTATAGGGACTAAAGTGCAATTTAAGATGTGATATAGCAGCCAGGCGGTGGTGGCGCACGCCTTTAATCCCAGCACTCGGGAGACAGAGGCAGACGGATCTCTGTGAGTTCGAGGCCAGCTTGGTGTATAAGGTGAGTTCCAGGACAGCCAGGACTGTTACACAGAGAAAAAACCCTGTCTCGAAAAACCAAAAAAAGTGATGTAGCTCAGTTGATAGAGTTCCTTGCTTAGCTTGCAAGAAGCCCTGGGTTCCATTCCATATAAACTGGTCTTGGTGGTGTATGCTTGTAGTTCTAGCAGCTGGGAGGTGGAGGCAGAAGGATCAGAAGTTCAGGGCTATTCTCAGCTATATAGAGTATTTGAGGCCATCGTGGGATACTTTACATGAGACAGTGTCTCAAAAAGAAGTAAATAATAAAAATGCAATTAAGACAGTTTATATACACACAGGCATATGTGCACACTAGTTACTATAAAGTCAGGCTCTGGCCCCAAAGAGGGCATAAAAATTAGCCATATTCCTGCTGCCCTCCCCACCCCTATAAAAATCTCCCTCTGTGGCATCCAACATCTGCTGCAAAAGCCACCAAGGATGATTTAAGTGCCCTTGCCTGCCACAGTGAGTAGATCTCCAAGAGCAGAATGTCAGACCCCACGGAAGGTAAGGTGAGGAGAAAAACCCCAAAGGCCCTCCTGGACTAGCTGAGGGCCCAGAGCAGAGACCTCTCAGGAGCATGGAGATCTGCTCAAGGGGGCTGGCCAGTGTCCATTCTGCCCACTCAGAAATCTGTCCAGGGCAGAGGCAGGTGGGTGGCACTCTTTTCTGGTCTTCTAACACTCGGAGCCCACGCTGGCTGCTGGCTAGGCAGACACTTTCTCCCCACCTGTCCCTATCCTTCCTTTCGCTGTACTCCGACCAGAAAACTCATACTTGATGCTCGGAGCCTGCTCAGCTCCAGCCACACTCACGACCTTAGGCGTCTTCTCCAGCTTGGCCTCCCTTGGTCAAACATCTTCATCCTAGAAGGAAGTTCCTTAGGGGCTGTGTCCCCAGCTCCACTCTTGGAGGGTTCTGGATTTATTTATCTGGTCTCTACTTGTTACCAAGACCTTTCTGAAATCCACCTTTCCCCCCTCCCTCAAATCCAAGCCTTGAGAATCTAAGGGAATGGGGGCTGTTGGGGAGCAGGGAGTGGGCCTTTCAGAACATGGAGACAGTTACCAGAGAGCCGATGAAACCTGACCCCGGTCACTAGAGGGCTATTAGTCATCCCTGGCTTCCAGGACCCCAGCACTGAGAACTCTGTCTGATTTCCCAGTGCCCAGGAGCCTGGAGAGCTGCCCAGCTCCCAGCACCAGCTGCAGCCTGAGGACAGGGCCGCCTGCTTCCCGAGCTGACAGCAGTGCACGGGGAACATAATAATGGTGACATTTCAAAGTGAAGAGGGGCTCAGACATGCGATGGGGACAGTCAGGGACAGCCAAATGGCAACTGTCCAAAGACGGGCATCATAAAGGTGACCAGACGGCTACAGTGGAGGACAGGGCGGGATGCTTGTTCCCGCCATGAACTCCATGTTGAAACATGTTGTCTCTTCCTTCCTCGGTCCCTTTCTTCCTCCCTCTTCTGTTCCCTCTCCACAGCTCAGAGTCGCGGTTCCTCTCCAGACCACACAGGCACTGCTGCTTTTCCTGTTAGTTCCCAGGTGGGCCTCTCGGGTGGCCGTCACTACTTCAGCCGCTGGTGGCCCCAATCCTGGCCCTTCCTGGGGTGGCAGCCACCTCATACACTCCTATTCTCTCAGTTCAGAGGAGGCCAGTATTTTGGCATTTTTTTTTTTTTTTTTTTACATACATTGATTGTGTGTGCGAGCATGTGTGCACACATTCACAGAAGCCGGAGAACAACTTGCAGGCATAAGTTCCCTCCACACACTACGTGGGTCCTGGGGATTGAACTCAGGCCGTCTAGCTTGGTGGCTGGCTCCTTTATCTGCTGAGCCCAAGTCAGTGGTTTTATTTATTTATTTATTTTTTTAATTTTTATTTTTTTGGTTTTTCGAGACAGGGTTTCTCTGTGTAGCTTTGCGCCTTTCCTGGGACTCACTTGGTAGTCCAGGCTGGCCTCGAACTCACAGAGATCCGCCTGCCTCTGCCTCCCGAGTGCTGGGATTAAAGGCGTGCGCCACCACCGCCCGGCTTTAAATAAGGTCTTACTGTGTGGTCCATGCTGCCCTGACTTCACGGAGATCCACCTGCCCCAGCCTCCAGAGTGCTGGGATTAAAGGCCTGAAATGATGAAAATGCAAGGAATTTTGCCTTTGCTAGAAGTTCAGGATCAATACAAATTCTTATTTCCTTCTGGATTTTCTTTGATTTGTGATGTGGCCTTTTTGATTCAGAGAATGTGATCATTGGGCTATGGATGGCATCCTATGGGGCAGGTGTGTGTGTGTGTGTGTGTGTGTGTCCCCGTATGTCTGTGTGTCTATGTCTATGTGTGTGTGTGTCTATATGTATGTGTGTGTGTGTGTGTGTGTGTGTGTGTGTGTGTGTGTGATTTGTATGGTTTAGTTTAATAACAAACGGGAAGAATGCCTTGTGTAAGTCTGCGCTCTTTCATCTAGTCTTGTGGCCTTCCCCTGAGTGGATGCTTGCCCTCTCTGCCTGCCCATCTCTTCCTGACCAGCCTTGTTCTCCACTCCAGTCAGTGAGCTGCCTCACAGCTCCCGAAGCCATGTCCAGCCTCTCCTGACTCCTCGCTTCACACGGACGGCAACTCCTGCCTGCAGCATGCTCTGGGGCTCGGCGCTAGGTCAGCATCTCTCCCACCCTTTGCCACCTGAGCTCACGGCTCTAACAAGCCCTCCCCACGTGGTGCCATGCAGACTGCTTACTTCTTGGTGCCCGACTGGAATGAGAACTCTGGAGGGCAGGTCCACATACCTTCTGCCTTGGTTTCCCTTACATACAAGAGAGTATCTCGTTCACAGTGCACCACACAGAAAGCAAGCCGCATACAAGAGAGGCATATGCCGCACGCAGTCTAACTCCCCTTGCCCCATGGTCATCCTTGCTCCCCGGAACCCAATCTCTACACCCTTGAGAATCTGAGACTGGCATCGTTCACACATACTATCAGAAGCGGCAGAGCTTGGTACCTGAGTTTGTCTGCAATGAAGATGACCCTCCTTTCCAGAAGCAGGGAGGCAAAAACACTGACCAGGTGCCGGACGCTGAGGGAGGAGAACAGAGACTCAAAATCCACATGCTCCAGCCGGGAGTCCAGGGGGCGGCACAGCTCGATCACCTGCCAGGGAACAAAAGCAGGTTTGAAGGTGGGCTTACACCACCCTGGAGACAAGGAAGATGGACAGCAGAGTTCTCGGCCCTTGGCCATGTAAGGAGCTCCTCCTGGAAGAGCTTATCTGGATGCCCCTTGGATGGTTTAGTTGAAAACTGACCTAGCCTCAAAGTCCTGGGGGAAATCCTGTCTTCTAAAGGCCTGTCCTGTTACTGCTGGAAGAAAATCCCTGGCCCTGAACTATTTATTTATCTGTGTGTATGTATTTATTAAAGGTGTGTGCATGATGTGTGTATGAGTGCAGGTGTGCATGTACCAAGGCACATACATGTGTGGCGGTCAGGGGGCAATTTTCAGGAGTCAGTTCTCCCCTCCCTCTGTGGGTTCCAGAGATCAAATCAAGCCATTGGCTTGGGCAGCAAGTGCTTTTAAGGAAAAAAAAGTATCTTTTATGTGTATGGGTGTTTTTGTCTGCATGTATGTGCACCATGTACACACAAACCAGTTACAAACAATGCAGTACCCACAAAGGCCATCAGAGCCTCTGGAACTAGAGTTACAGATGGATGAGTCACCATGTGGGTGCTGGGAATTGAACCTGGGTCTTCCGGAAGAGCAGAAAGCACTCTTAGCCACTGAGCCATCTCTCCAGCTCTATGGCCTTGAACTCTTGATCCTCCTGCCTCCACCTTCCAGAGGCTGGGATTATAGGTGTGCCCAGCACATGCCAATCCCTTCTGTGTGTTCCTAGTTTTTAAGCTTGCTGTGTGTGTATCGTCTTGTTCCTCACTTGCTCCCATGACCTGGGTTTCTCACAAGTTGCATGTGTGAGTTTCTAAGCTTCTGTAAAGAGCTGACTTCTGTCCAGTGACATCAGTGTGAGAAGAGTTTCCCTTCTACCAACAGCACAGTACTCTCCCCACACTGGGACTCCCTCACGGCTAACCTCCTGCAACAATCTCATAGCCAAGATACTACACCCGTGTAGGGTGGTTGTGTGTTCCCAACAACTGCTCAGTGCTGGAAAACCGGGTTGACGTGGTATGTCCCTGATACACCCTCTTCTCTTCTGTGTCTAGAAGCAACTGGTTTACAGCAGAGATCCCAGGTCAGAAGGGACTGGTGTTCTGACGTTTACAGGGCTATCATGATGTGAAAAAGGAAGAAGAAAACAAGGTTCCTCATCAGGTCTCAGGGTCCAACCAAGTAAATGACAGGATTTGAAGCCTAGGGCAAATAGTAAGTAGTATCCAAGACGGTCTTCACTGCAAAGAACAGTTCATGTCATAAACTTAGGAACACAGACTGAAAATGTGAACAGATCCAAAGAAGACTGATGACTATGGGCTTCGAAAAGAAACCATGGACACACAGCGCATGTCTGGGAAAAACCGCATGCTGTACTGCATGGTTCTTGTGGGTTGCCTCCTGGAGCCGAGCCTGAGCTGGATAGACTGGAATGAGGGTGGGGTTTATGAGGCGTGATCAAGGAAACCACTGAGCTGGATGCCCTGCTGAAAGACAGCCTGTCCAGCCACAGGGACTTGGCTGGCTGGGCCACCTGTTCTCCTGACAGAGGAAGCGAGTCTGACAGCTTACCTCAGTCCCTGAGCCTGGCAGGAAGTTCTTGACAACGACAGTTTTGCCCAGGGCTGGGAAAGGGGCTTCCATGACGCTTCTCATGAGGGGCTGCACCAGGGCAGGGGAGATGCCTCTTCTCTTTTCCACCTCGTCCAAGATCTACGAGTCAGAAAGGCAGCTCAGCTATTCTGAAGCCAGGCGGTCAAGGTGTGCTCAGTTCTGGTCCAGTGGGCCTGCCACAGTGCCTCAAGAATTCGGGGTACAGAGGGGTGGGAGCTCATGAGGAGCTGCTGACTCCTGACTCTCTAAGACACTGGCTCCAATAGTTTTCTTTTCTGTGTCCCTTTATGTGACTTTGTAGTTCATACTACGTGTTAATAGGGGAAACCACAGTTTCTTCTTGCTACTTTGACAGGTGACTTACTGAGTCGCTACAGGTACAGTTTTTATTCCTGTGCTTGAGAGCCAGCCAGGGCTTTGTGTGTACTCGGGACTGAGCTACAACCCTGACCCACCCACCCATCCTCCCTCCCTCCCTTTGTTCCTCTGTCTCTTCTTCAGGACAAAGTTCTTAAAAATCCTTTCTCGACAGGGTCTTTCTCTATAGTCCACCCTTGGCCTTGAACGAGCAATCCTCCTGCCTCAGCCTCTCCAGAGCTGGAATTACAGGAGTGAGCCCCCATGGCCACATCCTTCATTACTCTTATTTCTTGAACCACTGATGAGAGAAACCGATGAGAAGTGGGGAGAGAGCGAAGAAACAGTGAGCAAGATCGCAAGAACATGACTAAAGGCGGCAGGAGATGGGTGCTGTTTCCTGGGTCCCTCTGGGGTGCTGTTTCCTGGGTCCCTCTGGGGTGCTGTTTCCTGGGTCCCTCTGGGGCCGGTCTTGTTCTCCCACCCCACGTTCTCACCTTTGAAAAGAGGCTGAAGCATCCCAGGCGGCTGACAATGCAGTAAACTTCAGGAAGTCGCTTCCCTTTGCCTCCAGGCTTTTTGGGAGAGAAATACAAGGCCATCCTGAGTATCAGCGTCGACAGGAGAGAAAGAACCCTACCGCTCTGGAGCTATCATGTGAGGTAGGTACTCACCATCACCCCATTTTACCATTCAGAAGTCTGTGGGACTATTTTGAAATCCCTGTTGCATTTATGTGTTTCTGGGGGCGGGTGCATGCACGCCGTGTGCACAGGTGAAGGCCAGACAACAATTTTGCAGTGGCCAGTTCTCTCTTTTCCTTTTTTGGTTTTTTCGAGACAGGGTCTCTCTGTAGCTTTTTGAGCCTGTCCTGGAGCTTGCTCTGTAGACCAGGCTGGCCTCGAACTCACAGAGATCTGCCTGGCTCTGCCTCCCGAGTGCTGGGATTAAAGGAGGGCTCCACCACCGCCCGGCCCAGTTCTCTCTTTTCTAAGATCAAGTCAGATACCCTGGAGCTGGAGTATGGATGGCTGTGAGCCGCCAGGTGCATTTTGGGAACCAAATGCAGGCTCTTCGCAAAAACAAGTGCTCCAAGCCCCCGAGCCAGCTCGCCAGCCCCCGTGGATTCCAGGGATGAAATGCAGGTCCTCGGGCTTGGCAGCAAGTGCCTCCACCTCCTGAGCCATCTTGCCGGCCGTGTTTTGACTCTTTGGAAGGCCCCGAGGTCAAGGGTGCAACGCACGGGTGCTGACTGTGGTCTTGGACCGTAAGGTCAGGACGCTTGTTTACTGCTTCACTGCAGTCCCTCCTGCCAGTTGTTTGAGACTGGACATTTATTAAAACCACGATCCCAAATGAGAAGTCATTTCGGAAATCCTTTTTGGGAAATCCCTTTCAGCTACTTTTCAAGTCAATCTCAAAACTTTAAAGCAACTACAGTAACACAGGTATCAGTCCACTTAGTCTCTTCAGTTGTTACCCACGCTTCTTACCCATCAATTGGATAAATATTAAACATCTAATGTGTCATGCATTAGCAGCCCTCGTTCTCCCTCTTTCTTGCAATGGCTGGAGATGAAAAGCACAGCCACCGCTGACCTACATCCCTATCCCTTTTAAGCACATTTCTATGCCGGGGGTACTCGGAGGCCAGAAGAGCGAGCTGGATGCCCTGGAGCTGGAGCAGGGATGGCTGTGAGCCACCAGGGGTGTCCTGGGAGCCAAATCCAGGCTCATGTAAAAGCGACAAGTGCTCTAAACTCCGCAGCCAGCTCTCCAGGCCCAGTTTCTGACCTTTTTTTTTTTTTTAAACATTTATTTCTTATGTACATTGGGGTTTTGCCTGCATGCATGTCTGCGTGAGGATGCCAGATCCACTGGAGCTGGAGTGACAGACAGTTATGAGCTGCCATGTGGGTGCTGGGAACTGAACCTGTGTCCTCGGAAGAGTGGACAGGGCTCTTAACCGCTGAACCATCTCTCCAGTCCTGAACCTTTTCTTCTTAGCAACTATTCGGAACGTTCTCACTCAGCAATCAGGGTCTGTTTAGCAATGTTTTATCACAAAGGAAAATTGGCTTAAGGAGAGAAAGGTCTTTAATTTGGTGGGAAAAAAAAATCAATGAAGCACTTTCTTTTTGGTGTGTGTGTGTGTGTGTTCAAGACAGGGTTTCTTTGTGTAACAGTCCTGGCTGTCTTGGAACTTGCCCTGTTTGAGTTTGAGGCTGGCCTTGAACTCACAGAGATTGGCCTGCCTCTGCCTCCCATGTATCAGGACCAAAGATGTGCACCAGCAAGCCAGGCAATGAAGTATTTTCTTACTGATATAGAGACATCACCTCTTCCTACTAAGAAAACTTAATGAGTCTTCAAATCACCCCCTGTCCCCGTGTGTATGTGTGTGTGTGTGTGTGTGTGTGTGTGTGTGTGTGTTGTGTGATCTGAGACAAGCTGGCCTTAAACTCAAGAGCCTCCTGCTCACCTTCTTTGGTACTGAAATTACAGGTGTACATTACCAGGTCTAGCCTTATCTATGTTCTTTACTCCTTGGGTAACCTGCCACTACCTGCACCTCCAGCAGCATAGGTGAAACCTGAGTCTCAAGGGGTTGACTCTCTAGGAAGTTCTGGTTGAGTGACAGGCAGAGTACTAACCAGCAATCTTCGGCAATAACCGAACCTTCTGCTCCCATCTTCTCCAGTTAAGACAAACGAGAATGTTTCACTGTGGTTGTGAAAACACAAACAGGTTACAAAACATGACAAATCCAAAGGCACATCCCCACCGGAGCAGTGAAGTGGCAGAGAGCAAGGGGGAGGCTGGAGAGATGCTCAGAGCTCTTTGCTCTGACTGCCCATCCTTTTAGGAGGCAGAGTGGAAATGTCCTGAGAGAGCTTTTTCTACCCATAATTCTGTCACCCGAGCTATCCCAGGGTGTAGACGTAACGGTTAGTCACCACGAGAAGGAAGAGGGATTGTGTTTCTCTTCACTAGTGGAAAGTGAGGGTGTGACTCAGGAGGGAACAGCTGAGGAGAGGAAAGGGCTGGGCCTTTCTCAGGCCTGGCCATGGTGTGGTTCTCTCACAGAAATGTTCTTGAACAGCTACCTTGAGGCCGGCCTTCAAAACTGCAGGCCAACTTCACAGGACGTAGTGTCCCTCAGGCACTCAGCATATGAGCCTACTGAGTTGGGCCAAATGCCGACAGCTAACACCATGCACGCTCTAAAGCAGAAATGTGAACAGATACCAGTCCCAGCACCAGCTAGAGGCCACAGGAATGCTTCCTGAGCCGTGTGTGAGTGCGGATGGCTGGTGGGCCACTTCCCTAACTTTTCCCAGATTAGGATTCTATTCGGGAGGCTTCATAAATGCCCACTTAGAAGGTGTCTCTTGTCTCAGGGAAACTTGAAAAACACACAGGGAGATTCCAAGGCTGGAGCCAATCAGGATTGTTAACTCCTAAGTTATAGGCTCTGCTACCTAAGACCTCCTCACCTCCCCCATCCAACTCTCAAACTGTGGATGTGGGTAGAGGGATGTTGGAAGCTCTTACCTGGTAAACTCCTGGACAGGAGCCCAGTCTTTGGCATCGGGGAAGCAGAACTGGGGAATAGCCTTCAGTTGGTCCTCAGCCTCTCTCATGAACTTGAATGACTTTTCCAACTGCAAAGAGAAAGACGGGAGAGGGTCACAGACTAATTCTGATAAGGGAGAAGAGGTAAAGCCCGGTGCCCCTTCTCTGCCTATGGCTGCCCTCTCAGCAGCATCCTGGGGAAGGGTCTGAAGCTCGTCTGTGGCTGTTTTCCCCAAGACAATGCAACTGTAGTCCGAGAGGTCAGTCATCAGACGGAAGATCACATGCTTCAGAAAGACATTCTGATTAATATTCTGCAACAATGCTTCTGGTCAGTAAGGAAAAGTCTCCATGACAACCCTTTCCAAAGGGGGCTCATGGATCTGGGAGGTAGCGCTGCACATCAGCTCTTCTGACCTCCAAGTGTGGTAATATGCACAGTGACTACAGATAGCACGACTGTATTACACAATGAAAACTAGTTCCACGGCGGTGTATGTGTATGTGTGTGTGTGTGTGTGTGTGTGTGTGTGTGTGTGTGACTGAATGTGGACCTGGATGGGAGCTGGACATAATGAGGCCTGCCCTCTCATTTCAGACAGAAGGAGACAGGCCTTTGATGGTAAGTGATTTGTCCTGGTCACACAGCCAGTTTAGATCGAGGAAGGAAACTGATCCTGACTGTTGGTCTCTCTCTCCAGCACTCAGGGTAGAATCTCAGGCAGTACAGACGGGGAGGATGAAGATTAATTAAAGTCTGACTTAGAGATTATAGTTAATGTCATGAAGACTGGGCGTGGTCACGCATACACGTAATCTTAGTCGCTTAGCTACACAGTGAGTTCAAGGCTGGCCTGGCTCTGTGAGAATCTATGTCAAAATACACTAGAAAAAAATGAGTTTGCTTATTTTGTGTATGAAATCAACAGGAATCTATTTCCATTTTATAGATGGTTTTTGCTTTGTTTTTATTCTTATTATTTATTCACTTTTGTGTCTTTGTGTGTGCACCTGGGTGAGTTTATGTGTACTACGTTGGTGAAGGTTGCCTTGGAGGCCAGAGGGCACTGGGTCCCATGTAACTGGAGTCACAGGCAGTTGTGAGTTACCTGATGTGGTGCCAAGAACTGAACGAAGGTCCTGAAGAGTGGAAAGTGCTCTCAGCCACTGAGCCATCTCTTCAGACCCTCGGGCCTGGTTTTGCTTTTTTGAGACAGGGTCTCAGTATGTAGTTCAAGCTAGCTTCAAACTCACAAAGATTCTCCTGCCTCAGCCACAAGTGCTAGGATTACAGGTGTGAGCAACCACGCTTGGCTTAATGGAATATTATTAGCGTAAAAATATGGACTTCCAACCTTGAATAAGGTAATTATTGGAATGTGGGATAAAACCCATTATTATTATTATTATTATTATTATTATTATTATTGGTTTTTTGAGACAAGGTTTCTCTGTTCTGGATCTCACTCTGTAGACCAGACTGGCCTCAAACTCATAGAGATCCGCCTGGCTCTGCCTTCCGAGTGCTACGATTAAAGGCATACGTCATCACTACCCTGGCAAAATCCATTATTTAAAAGTTTATAAAAAGGCTGGGCGTGGTGGTGTATGCTTCTTCTTTTTTTTTTTAAATTTTATTTTTTTATTTTTGTGGCTGGAGAGACAGCCGTGGGTGCTGGGAACCGAACTCTTATCTTTTTGGTTGTGAGCCTCGCCTTTAACGGCTGAGCCATCTCCCCAGCCCCTGTGTGTCTCTAATCCCAGTCCTTTTGGGGCAGAGACAGGCTGATCTCTGTGAGTTTGAGGTAAGCTTGTTCTACTTGGTGAGTTCCAGGAGACCCTGTCACAACACGCACATGTTCATGCAAGCACACATGCACATGCACAAATGCACACATGCATGCGCATGCACATAACTATCACCATCAAAAAACCAACCAAACAAAAAACCAAACCAAACCAAACAACAAAATTATCAAAAATCTACATAAATAGGGCCATATAAAAGACCCTGTCCCAGAACAAAAGAAGGCCCAGAATGAACCAGAATGAGCAACATAAAACAAATTTACATAAGAAATATCAGGAGCAAAAACGTATTTCCAAAGAAAAAGATAAATTAAACAGAGAAGGAGTCCCTACATACTGGGGCATTAGAGAACTTCAGAACAGATGCTTCAGAATTTGTATTAAGTATGTTTTAGAACAATATGCTTACAAGGCTGTACATGGGTCATGGCACAAAACCATCACAATGGCTGCAGTATAAAGACAGGAAACACAGTATGAGTTAAGACTAGGCCCAAACAACAACGTGCTAGCTGTAAAGACCATGGGTGGTTTCTTTTCTTTATAGCTTTCTGAATTAGCTCCGTTTTCAACAGTGACTTTTTTTTCCAGAGCTAAGGACTGAACCCAGGGCCTTGCGCTTGCTAGGCAAGCGCTCTACCACTGAGCTAAATCCCCAACCCCTCAACAGTGACTTTTAACTATCTCCTAAAAAAGGGTTTTCAGTGGGAGTCTTAGTCGAAAGGGTCCAGGCTGGAAATGGCAAGCATTCAGCAGTTCTGATGAGTCAGTGATTAATTCATGATTTAATGCCTTTGTTCCTGGAACCCCAGTTAAGGGTTATCATACGGCACAGCAATGCACTGGGCACCGAGGACAGCGAGAAGGACAAGTCAGTCCTTCAGGCCTTGGTGTCTACTGGGGCTCTCAACTGGGCTGGGAGGCGGAACTCCTCACACGTGGATGTACCAGGCAGACCCCACAACCCAGACATCCATGCAGCGGGGCTTTCAGGAGAGTGTTCCTTAAAGGCGAGGCAGCGGAAGGCAGAGGGGTCGGTGCCTGTGTGGAGGTTGTGTGCCCATGGTTACCTCCACTTACATCACTGTTCTAAACTTCAAGGACCACTGTGCTAGCCCACGATGATGAAAAAAGCTGTCTGGGAAAGGACAGCAGCAGGCAGACAGGCAGGGTTCAGGCCTTCCTTGGAGGGGTCCTGCATGAGGTGACTGCCACAGAAGCCCAGCATAACTCTAGATGAGCTCCCCCTTTTCTGGGGCCTGGTCTATAGGACTGTCACGTTCTACCTCCCGATAGCTCCTGTGAATACATACACTCTTTCAGCATGCATCTGGTATACCTTCCTCAAGGACAGGAAACCCACCTTCTTTATCTTTATAGACTTGGGGCCAAGCAGAAAATAGTTTGAATGCCTAAATGTAAATTCTGATTGGACTGAATTAGAATGTAGTAGACAAGATTCCAAAGCCTGAGAGTGACTTCGGGATCACTGGCCACGTCACTGCAGGCTTTATTAAGAGCCCTTTATTTTAGGCCCCTGGATATTATCAGTGGTATAAGCCACCACATAGCAGGGCTTTCCCCTAAAACACAAACAGGGTGCGTTCAAAGATGCTTCGGCACAGACACAGCTGTGATGCTACTTAGGATGTGGCTTAAGGGGAAACGCTGAGACAGGCAGGGAACAGGCTTGGCTGGACAAGGAGGCAAAGAGGACAGACGGTCAGCACTGTGACCATAGGAACGCGAAAGGGCTCTGTTGTTGTTTTCAGATAGGGTCTCATGTATCCCAGGCCTGCCTTGAACTCACTATGCATCCTTCAAGAAGACTTTGAACTTCGGACCCCTTTTCTCTACCTCTCAAGTGCTGAGATGGCAGGTGTGCATTTACCCTGGCCAATTTGTGTGGGGTTGGGGGTCAAACTCAGGGCTTTGTACAGCACCAGCACTCTAAAAACTAAGCTATGTCTCCAGTCCCGGGAAGAAGGTTTTTTCTTCTTTCTTTCTTTCTCTCTTTCTTTCTTTCTTTTTCTTTCCTCCCTCTCTCCCTCCCTCCCTCTTTTTTCTCTTTTCTCTTCTCCTCTCTTCTCTTCTCTTGTCTTCTCTTCTCTTTTCTTTTTTTTGCTGAGACAGGGTCTCACTATGCAGCCCCGGCTATCCTGGAACTCTATGCAGTCCAGACTGGCCTCAAACACAGAGATCAACCTGCCTCTGCTTCTACCTCTTGAGTGCTGGGCTTAAAGATTATACCACCAGTGGCATACCTGGGAGTATTTCTGCTTGGTTTTTGTTTGTTTGTTTGTTTTGTTTTTGGGCCTGTTTTGCATTCCCAATTCTGTCTTCCTGGAGCCTGTGACATTTTCTATTTTTTTCTAGTTTTTTTCATGTGGCAGATACTCCTTAGGTTCTAGGCCTTAAGTCTTTCCCAGACTGCCTCACCTCCCTGAATCCAAGCCGACAGCCAGGATGTGGCAGTGCCCGGGCAGCCCGCGGGGACCTGCCTCCCTACCTTCAGAGGAAACTGCTGGGTGAGTTCTGGCACATAGGCAGCCCCTGCCTGCTTCCTGTGCAAAGACACGACCACAAAGTACTCGAAAAGTTGCCTCTCCTGGTACTCGATGAGATCCCGGTCAAGTGACGAGTACCGAGGGGCCTGCTTCAGGCGTGACTTCACATTGACCAGGCGCCGGCTGTGAGCTGTGGAGAGAAGGAAGCCACAGGCTTGACGTGACTCATCTGCCAATGTGGAACTGCTCAGCGCTTGACGGATTATGTAATTCCTAGCTTTAGTACTTTTTCTAATCCCTTGAGTCTTTCCACATCTAGCAAATTAGTAGAAAATCCTTCCTTTGGGCTTCTTGTCAAACTTGAGGAAGGGGCACCCTTCATTTATTGGCCTGCCGGCCAAGCAGGGCACAGGATCCAGGCTCAGGACCGGCCAGGGCTTTGCCGCTGACCTCAAGTCGGAAGCTCCACAAGGCTTCCCCCTCCATCTGTCTTTAGGGTGGGGACTTGTACATTTCCCCTCACGCACTTCCATCACTCAGTTTGTGTGAAGTGACAAAATCCAGACCATGGAGCTCTTAGAGCTGAGAGCTCTGTAAACATCCCATGTGTGACATATGGCCGAGACCCGGCTACCTCAGGGACTCACCGCCACGTCTGCCCCAGCCAGTTCTCTGCAGTGGGAATGGACTTGTTTATTCTAGGGGTGGCCCAGGTAGCAGATGGTGTCCGAGGTAATGTAGGTGGAGCCACTAAGTGGCCCGGTCCTGTCACCTTGATCAGCACCCAGGGCTGCCCTCTGTTCCCCAATGGGGTCTGAGAGATCTCAGCAAACTCACTAAAGCCTGGACCTGGATCACTGAATGCTTTACCTACTTTACCTGGCAAGCGAGGAACCAGAGGCTCCGAGATCTTAAGGGATTGCTTGCCACTCACAGCCACTCTCGTCGTCATCAGGGGCACACCATCGTCATCAGGGGCACACCGTCGCATCCCCGTCCCGGCACAGGCTCGGCCCCCCTCTGCTCCTCCCAGGCAGTCACGCCTTGCCGAGCCAGACTGCACAGGCTGTGTCCGTCCCTCCGCAGTGGGAAGGAACATGGCTGTCCCTTCCTAGTCACCCCCCCTTACCCGTCCCCCTTACCTTTCAGCCTCTCCTCAGTGTCGCTGTCAGACTCGCTGTTCTCGTCTGTCACTGGACCAGAAGAACAAGGAAGGAAGGAAGGGCACACGTGAATTCCAGCGCAACAGACCCCAGACTTCCAGGCCAACTGCGTCAACATGCCAGTCGAATTCTGCTCGACTTAATGTGTTACCAAACCAACCTGACTCTGGGGAAGGTGGCTCCTCTATCAGACTACAGCAAGAGGCCGAAGCTCTCTACTGCAGCCGGGCCAGGAAGGCCACCGCCAGAGTCAGGTGACACACAGGTACAGCTGAAGTCAGAGTCTGCACCACTGAGCTGCCCTCTGGCCCTCTGGCCCAGAGAGAAGGGCGGATAAGCAGCAGCCCCTTGCCTCCTCTTCAGTGAACCAGGAAACTACAGAAGACAGCTCCCCGGGAAGGATGTCTTCAGATTCTAGTGAGGAGGGCAGCCCAGCAGGGCGGGGCAGAGCATCTACCTTTTCCTGAGTTGCTCTCCGTGGACTGGGATAGCCTCTTCACCCGTTTCTTTCCTCTCCGGGCCTCGTAAATGGCATTGATCCGCAATACCAGCTGCCAGATACCAGAAGAAAGGCCAGTGTTAACTCCCTCCCTGGTGCGGACGATCGGTCGGATCGCCCAGGCTGGCCCCTCTTTCCTAGATGCCAAGGTTCAGGGAAAGGGGCAGGATGCACTGCCTCCCCATCTTCTGATCATTCTTTCAACCACATTATTGAAACGCTGGAAGAGGCTGGCCTCACTGCCCGTGGGCAGCCAGGGTCTAGACAGTCCCGCACACAGCAGAGACACTTGGGTGGCTGGGGGAAGGGACACACAATTTCCCTGGCTCACAGTGCCACTCAGCTCTCCACTGACACCTTCACGCTGTGGCGTCACTGTGGCTTAGGAAAGAGCCATTTACTCCCAAAACAAAACAAGAGAAGGAAAAGACAGAAAAAACAATTCCCAGGTAGGGAATGTCTGGACAGCCCCAGCAGATGGGGCGGCAGTTACAGTGGCCTCTGAGTCCTACTCCTGCCTGTGCAAAGGGGTGCTCTGTGGAAGAACTCCAGGGGCACACGTGTGGCATGGAAGTGCGCCAGAATGCTCTGGAATGGGACACATCCCAGGGCTTAAGACCACCCAGCCCAGATGGCTTCTCCTGTTACGGAGCCCGCTTCACACCCCAGTATCCCCCGTGCCATGCGGGCTGACACTGCTCACGTCAGAGAACAGATCTACTTCAAACGCACAGGCCTCTCTTGCTGTTGGCCAGACAGGATCTGGTGTTTCCTGTGTGTCTCTTTCCGCTGTGCTCTCCTCTGAGGGGCTGGGTGGAGTCACACGCTGTGCCAGACCCCAGGGGCTGTGGTCAAGGACACACCCACAGCACCTGTGCCTCAGATCCCCACACCAGCATTGTTTATCATGTCTTCTCTGGGGGGGGGGGTGCTGAGGACTGAACCCGGGTCCTGTGTACACCAGGCTCATGCTCCAGCACCCAGCCTAACCCTTGGCTCTGCTTTTATTCGGGGTGGGGTGGGGTGGGGAGACTGGCCTGGAACTCACTTTGTAGCTCAGGCTGGCTTTGAATCCATGGTGATTTTCCTGCCTCAGTTTCCTTCTGAGTTTGGACTATAGACTTGAGCGACTACTCCTAGCTAAATAATTAATTAGTTATGTCTGAGACAGGGTTTCTCTGTGTAACAGCTCTGGCTGTCTTGGAACGCTGTCTAGACCAGGCTGGCCTCGAACTCACAGAGATCTGCCTGCCTCTGCCTCCCGAGTGCTGGGGTTGGAGGTGTGCACCACCACTGCCCAGCTAAATACTCCATTTTTATTTTTACCATACTTTTCTGGCCCCTTTGCATCTGGGTACCAGCAGGCCATTTCTTTGACCCCTCTTATCTGATGTCCTCATCTACAAGACGAGGGATCAGGTTATCTCAAAAGTCTCTTGCTTTAACGTTCTAGGCTGCCATGGTAGATCTTCCATGGTCCCCAGGTGTCCTTCATCTCCAGTTGTGTTCCCCAGGGGAGCCACTCAACAGGAGCCATTACTGAAAGGCACCTTCAGCAGAGCCCCTGAGGGCATGCTCCACTTTCCCTTCCCACAGGGGCAGCCTCCAGGTTACCCTGGGGTGTGGGAGGGAGAGGAAATCTACCATGCGCAGTTGAGGCAAATCAAATAGCCTCAAAGTGTGGAACCTGGGACTAGAGGGGTGGGTCAGTGGTCAATGTTGGCTGCCCTTGTAGAGGACCAGTGTTCAATTCCCAGCACCCACATGGCGGCTCACGGCCAGCTGGACTTCCAGGTCTAGAAGATCTAATGCCTTCTGCTGGCCTCTGCGGATACCAGGCATGCATAAAGCACACATTACCCACAGGCAAAACACTCACACATAAAGTAATTAAATTTTACCAGACTTTTTTTATGCATTGGGAAGAATAGGAGCAGTAGAGGTCCTGGGGTGTGTGTATGTGTGTGTGTGTGTGAGAGAGAGGGGGGGGAAGAAGAGGGAGGGAGGGAGGGAGGGAGGGAAGGAGAGAGGGAGAGAGAGAGAGAGACTGTCAAGCCTCTACCCAATCCTTCTCATCTTGACCAGCTCTCCCAAATGGATCACTAGCTCCTAGCAGTAAGCTAGCTACTGAGTAACTTAGCAAGACCCTGTCTCAAAAGAAAAAAAAAAAAAAAAAAAAAAAAAAAAAAAAAAGAGTTGGGGATATAGCCTATAGCTCAATGGTAGAGCTCTTCCCTAGCCAAGTGTGAAACTCGTGCTCAGTGTTCGTCCCTCCCTCCCTGCCTCCCCCCCCCCTCTCTCTCTCTCTCTCTCTCTCACACACACACACACACACACACACACAGGAAAAGACTGTTTGGAATCGAAAGGTTAGTTAAGGAGGCGGGAGAGAATGGCTAAGGGGAAGAACACTGGATCGCGGTAAGAACCGAGAAGACGATGACCCACATATCCTAGTCCACTGACTTTACTGTGTCCCCCGTCACACAGGGACACGGGAAGCAGGGGACCGCATACAATCTGTCCTCAACTTCCTCTACAGAGAAGTGGGGGCGCACCCCGCACCTCCAAAACTGAAGTATGTGTTACCCTGGGGATCTTTTTTTTCTTCCTGCCATTCTGTAGGTCTCCAAGGTTAAAGAAAGTTTCATCCGGGCTGCTAGGTGTAGAGGGCGGGCTGGTTCTCACAGGGGATCCGCTTCCATCCCGACTCAGCTTCCTAGTGTCCAGCAGTTTGAAGTTTCTTCTCTCTGAATTTTGCCGGAAAAATGCAGATTTGGACAAGGATGGCTGTGTGAGAAAGGAGAGAGGCGTTGAGTCCAAACAAAAGGGTCGAGGTGGGAGATCTCAGTGCAGAGACAGGGAACTGAGCAGGCTGGGCTGGGTGGGAGATCTCAGTGCAGAGACGGGGAACTGAGCAGGCTGGGCTGGGTGGGAGATCTCAGTGCAGAGACGGGGAACTGAGCAGGCTGGGCTGGGTGGGAGATCTCAGTGTGGAGACGGGGAACTGAGCAGGCTGGGCTGGGTGGGAGATCTCAGTGTGGAGACAGGGAACTGAGCAGGCTGGGCTGGGTGGGAGATCTCAGTGTGGAGACAGGGAACTGAGCAGGCTGGGTTGAGTTTCCAGGGTACCTGGGGTTTGCTATGTTAACCATGCTGTGCTACCATCCAGTTGTGAGAAATTTATGTGACAAAGATGTAAATCTAATGCAATCTCTTTCAGACAGGTGAGAAGCCACCTGCCTCCACTCTGGCTTTACAGATGAGGCTTGATGATAAAAGGCACATGTCCTTGTAAAATTATAGGACTAAACTGGCTGTGACCCTGAGGGCTGGCTTGCCAAGGGCCTGCTCTATAGGAAGTTTCATCCCTCTGGACATCAGTATCTTTTTTTTAATTTGTAGTATTGGCCTTTGAATCGAGGGCCTTACGCTGACAGACACTCTACTAATGAGCTAGAGCCCCAATCCAGGATTTCATTTCTAAACAAGTCTCTTTCAAATCAAAAGGTAAATAAAGAACTTATTTTAAAAGTTTACCAATCAGCAGTAGATGTAGTTCAGTGGACTTGCCCAGCACGTGCAAGACGACAAGTTTGATCTTCAGTACCCCCCAAAATAAAAATGAACTTGACTTCTGGCATGGTCGTGCACGGATGTAATTCTAGCACTTGAGAGGACCAGACGTGCAAGGCCCTCCTCGGCGGCACAGCAAGTCTGACGCCCGTCAGGGCTGCATGAGACTCTGTCTCAAACAAATGAAATTTACAGTTCATAACCCAGAAAAGAATCCATTTTCCTGATAAACACAGCAAGTTGATGAGTGCAAGTCCACTCAAACCAACAAAAAATATAAAAGATAAGACTGGTCACAAAGTGGGAGTGTAATCATTCCCAGATCTGTGAAAGAATCTCAGCTTTCTCCAAAAAGAAGAGGGAATTCCAAGTCCACCAAGGAAACATTTTTCACTCAAAAACTAGCAAAAGTAAAATTACTTGCTAATTCACTTTGTAGGCGAGACTGTGAGGGGAAGTAACTTCCACACACTCCCAGTGAGAGTCGAAACCAGCAAACTGCATGGAGGTAAGATAGGCACAGCATATTCCTTTGCAGCTGGAATTGCAGGTCATTGTGAACAGCCTGACATGGGTACTGGCAGTCAAACTCCAGTCCTCTACAAGAGAAGGTAAGTGTGCTTATCCATTCAGTCACCTCTCCAGCCCTCTGACTTCCTCAGTCTTTACCTAGAGAATCTATCTCCTGGGCTGGTGAGATGGCTCAGCAGGTGGGCGACGCTTGCTGCCAAGCTGGAGGACCTGAGTTTGACCCCTGGGTCCCACATGGTAGAAGGAGAGAACCAACCCACGCAGACTCTTCTGACCTCCACATGCTTGCTGTGGTGCATACGTACACACCCATGTACAAATGAATACATGAAAAAAATTTAGGAAAAAAAAAGAAAATTTATCTCTTGTTACATGTTTAATAAATACTGAATTCTATTTTTGTCTGGATTTTCTTGGTTTGTTTTTGAACATAGTTTATTCATTAATCCTTCAGTAATTTACTTCATGGTATGCTAATCTAAATCATTTCCCTCCAAGCTAACTTATCCCTATTCCATTTCATGAATGAGTCTTTCTTTCTCAATCAATTTACAAAGCCACATCTACCGTATCTTAAGCACTCACAGAATAGGCCTACTGTGTTCCACTGAGTTTCCCAGTCTCACTTAGTTCCAAGTCGGATGTATTTACAACTTCAGAGCTCCTTCTTTTTCAAAATTTCCAGGAACAGAGACTCCTGTCTGCTCCGTGGTCGGTTCTCCCATTCATCATAGGTCTACAAGGGGCAAGGAATTGCTTAGTACAGGAAGCTTCCAACAGTGGAGAGCTGACCTGCTGTGACCAGTGTGGGCATCTTTATCACCTTGGCACAGAAAGCAGGCTTCTCAGCAGCCTAATTCCACCGCAATGAAGTCCAAGAAGACGCCCTAATGCCCTCATGGCACTGAAATCTATATAACGGCTGGCAACCAGCGGGTATCTGTTTTCATTCAAGATTTACACTGGGTCAGTGTTTGCTTACAGATTTGACCCATGAAAAGATCTGAGAAGAAAATCAACCAAAATATGGTACTCAGCTGTAGATAGCATGCAAGGAGCTTGGCAGAAGCTGTGTGCAGGCTGCATCCATGCTACATCTCCTGGTGTCACTGATGGGAGAAGGGTCCAGGGAGCTTCGAGGAGTGGACTTGAGTAGCTTCTTGTTTGATAAAAGAGAAGACAGCAGGACGTGTGTGTGTGTGTGTGTGTGTGTGTGTGTGTGTGTGTGTGTGTGTGTGTGCGCGCCTCTCAAGCATTCAGCATAGTCTGAGGCTCAGTAGGAAGAAGCAAATTCTGGCCCGGAGTCTTTACCAGGGCTCCGAGGGCCCTGAGGCTACTTGGGAGAAGTGGTACCATATGAAGATGTCTGTTTGCTGAGGCTTTTGGAAGCAAGGGTGTGAGTCTTAGACTTAGTAGGAGCCAGTCAAGTTTTTCTTCAAAGTCAGATAGTATGTACAGCAGTGGGGCCATGCTGCTGCAGCTTCTCAGCCATGCCAAGTCCACATGCATCATATGCAATGTACAAAGGACTGAGTAGGGCAATACAGCTTCATTCATAAAAATCTTACACAGCTTCATTCATAAAAACCAGCAACTGGCAGTAGGGTCAAACTGGCCAAACCCTAACTGTAGCATGAAACGGAGGCCACTGGCGGGCCTTAAAGGTGTTGTTTATTTTTTCTCTGTTATCCAGCAGAGTCTAGTGTTGATAGGGACACCTCACACTAACCTGCATAGTGCCCATTCCCACCTGTCTCCTGCAGGCAGCCGTGTCCCCGTGGCACACTGTCTCTAGTCCAGCGGCCGTGTCCCCGTGGCACTGTCTCTAGTCCAGCAGCCATGTCCCCGTGGCACACTGTCTCTAGTCCAGCGGCCGTGTCCCCGTGGCACACAGTCTCTAGTCCAGCAGCCGTGTCCCCGTGGCACACTGTCTCTAGTCCAGCAGCCGTGTCCCCGTGGCACACTGTCTCTAGTCCAGCAGCCGTGTCCCCGTGGCACTGTCTCTAGTCCAGCGGCCGTGTCCCCGTGGCACACTGTCTCTAGTCCAGCGGCCGTGTCCCCGTGGCACACTGTCTCTAGTCCAGCGGCCGTGTCCCCGTGGCACACAGTCTCTAGTCCAGCGGCCGTGTCCCCGTGGCACACTGTCTCTGGTCCAGCGGCCGTGTCCCCATGGCACACTGTCTCTAGTCCAGCGGCCGTGTCCCCGTGACACAGTCTCTAGTCCAGCGGCCGTGTCCCCATGGCCCAGTCTCTAGTCCAGCGGCCGTGTCCCCATGGCCCAGTCTCTAGTCCAGCGGCCGTGTCCCCGTGACACACTGTCTCTAGTCCAGTGGCCGTGTCCCTGTGGCACACTGTCTCTAGTCCAGCGGCCGTGTCCCCGTGGCACACTGTCTCTAAACCAGCAGCCGTGTCCCCGTGCCACACTGTCTCTAGTCCAGCAGCCGTGTCCCCGTGACACACTGTCTCTAAACCAGCAGCCGTGTCCCCGTGGCACACTGTCTCTAAACCAGCAGCCGTGTCCCCGTGCCACACTGTCTCTAGTCCAGCAGCCGTGTCCCCGTGACACACTGTCTCTAAACCAGCAGCCGTGTCCCCGTGGCACACTGTCTCTAGTCCAGCGGCCGTGTCCCCGTGGCACACTGTCTCTAGTCCAGCGGCCGTGTCCCCGTGGCACACTGTCTCCAGTCCCGTGGCCGTGTCCCCGTGGCATACTGTCTCTAGTCCAGCGGCCGTGTCCCCATGGCACAGTCTCTAGTCCAGCAGCCGTGTCCCCGTGGCACACTGTCTCTAGTCCAGCGGCCGTGTCCCCGTGGCACACTGTCTCTAGTCCAGCAGCCCCGTCCCCGTGGCACACTGTCTCTAGTCCAGCGGCCGTGTCCCCGTGGCACACTGTCTCCTGCAGGCAGCCATGTCCCCGCGGCACACTGTCTCTAGTCCAGCAGCCCCGTCCCCGTGGCACACTGTCTCTAGTCCAGCAGCCATGTCCCCGTGGCACTGTCTCTAGTCCAGCGGCCGTGTCCCCGTGACACACTGTCTCTAGTCCAGCAGCCGTGTCCCCGTGGCACACTGTCTCTAGTCCAGCGGCCGTGTCCCCGTGGCACACTGTCTCTAGTCCAGCAGCCATGTCCCCGTGGCACTGTCTCTAGTCCAGCAGCTGTGTCCCCGTGGCACACTGTCTCTAGTCCAGCGGCCGTGTCCCCGTGGCACACAGTCTCTAGTCCAGCAGCCGTGTCCCCGTGGCACACAGTCTCTAGTCCTGCAGCCGTGTCCCCGTGGCACACTGTCTCCTGCAGGCAGCCGTGTCCCCGTGGCACACTGTCTCTAGTCCAGCGGCCGTGTCCCCGTGGCACACAGTCTCTAGTCCAGCGGCCGTGTCCCCGTGGCACACTGTCTCTAGTCCAGCGGCCGTGTCCCCGCGGCACACTGTCTCTAGTTCAGCGGCCGTGTCCCCGCGGCACACTGTCTCTAGTCCAGCGGCCGTGTCCCCGTGGCACACTGTCTCTAGTCCAGCAGCCGTGTCCCCGCGGCACACTGTCTCTAGTCCAGCGGCCGTGTCCCCGTGGCACACTGTCTCTAGTCCAGCGGCCGTGTCCCCGCGGCACACTGTCTCTAGTTCAGCAGCCGTGTCCCCGTGGCACATGTTTCTAATCGCATAGGCACTGGATTCACTGGGCACCGCAGGGAACCTGTAGTGTCTGAGAAGTAGACAAGAACGATCTGGGCCTGAAGTCTGACTTCCTGTTCAAGCCTCTTGAGTTGTTGCAGGAGGCTGTGATGGGTCCTGGCATGTGAAATCTTGATGAGAAGGCGGTGGAAAGAAGCCCCGAGTCTCCTCAGAGGGAGATGACATGGACTGAAGCTGAGATCACTAGCTCTTTCTGGATAAATGGGTGTCACAATATTTTTTTTAAAAAAAAAAAGAGGAAAAGAACTATCTCCAGTTAGCACATCTTTCTCTGATATAAAAATTGGTCCTTCCTCTGTTGGTCTTTTCTGTATCGAACACACAGATTGCAAGCCCAGTGCCACTTTGAGATCTTTGGCAGCAATTAACTATGCAGCTCACACACTATTGAGCCGGTATGATAATGAGTATTCAGAGACGGGTAATGCCTGGGGGGCACTCACCAACCTAAGACAGAGCACCTGTGTAGCCTGGGCAGGCGTCTCCAGGATGGGTAAGGTGACCTGCTGACGTCCCACGCAACCCAAGTCAGAAGCTCATTTCTTAATAAAAGGGGGACCTGCAGGGCCCTGCCCCCCCCCCCCCTGTTTTGGGTAACTGTTGCCTTGCTTTCAGACCTTGACCTTGATATCCTCCCAATGCTAATTCCCTGCCAGGTTCCATCCTCCTGAATGCTTAAGGGAAATTCCTTGTCTGTGTATCCTGAATAATGGGCATTAACAGCTTAGATGCAAGATTGTAAAACATCAGTAGCGAACTTCTGCCCTCTGGGGTCCTCCCATTGTGCTGTAAGCCTGTAATTAAGACCTCCTACCCCCTTCAAGAAATGACATTCGACATTTAAAATTATATATATATATTTGAATGAATACTGCAAATGTAATCTATGAATACCACAAATGTGATTAATATCATGAGTATAATTTAAAAAAGAAAGAAAGAAAAAAAAATTGGTCTTTGACAGTTGTAGTGGCACATCTGTATAATCACAACACTCAGGGAGCTGGTGCAGGAGATTTAAAATTTGAGGTCAGCCAGGGCTACAGAGTGAGACCCGACCCCCATCTCAAACAAACAACAGAGGCTGGAGAGAGTCCAGACCCCAGCACTCACACCAACAGCTGGGCAGATGTGATGGCACACCTGGAAGCCCAGCACTCAGGAGGCAGTGATGGGACTTCCTGGGCAAGCTGGCTAGCCAGAGGGCAAAGCTCCAGATTGAGTAAGACTCTCACTCACTAAATAAAGTGGAAAATGACTGAAGGAGATACCCGCTGTCAACTTCAGACCTTTCCATGCACATGTGCAGGCACATATGCAGTGCATCCACGCACCCACACACGAGAACATACTCTGGGAACATACTCCACCCACACACCCACACAATGTCTTTTTGAGTTGTGGCCACATTCCTTGTGCTGTAGTGCGGATGGTTATATAAGAGACACACACACCATTTTGGGTTCACAGACCGCAGCATCTGTGCCGGCTGCACATCTGCTCTTTTCCAAGGAGACTTTGTCCAACTGTCCCCCCCTTTCCACTGGGACCAGACAGGAGTTAATTAAACGAACATCCCAAAGACGGCAGAGAGCTTTCTGAGGCTGGTAGAGGAGTTCAACCCAGAGGGGCTGCCTCAGCTACTTCTAATTTCCCAGATGCAGCCCAGATGTGGCAGATGCTCAATGAATAGCTGATGAGCTAACTGGAGGAAGCGGCAAAGTCTGCAGCTGTCCCTCAGAACGGGGGCACAGACCAGACACCCAGATGTGACAGCAGAGTTGTGGACATAAGATGCAGGGCCCAGTGACGCTGCACAGGCCCTAACAGCCTGTCATGTCCGGGGCACTGGCCAGGGCACACTGCTATCCAGGACAACCACATCTGGACAGAAAACTTGACTGGCATCACTACCACCCTAGTCTGGCTGTTGTGGTTGGGAGCACAGGCTCCAGATTTGCCCAGCCCAGCAGGGACAGGAAGGACTACTCAGCCTTCACTTTGTGGTACGAGGGAGCAGCTGCCTGCTCAGAAGGTGGAGGGCCACGGAGGATGTGAGAAGCCGAGTGGGTATGACTGCTCTTTTCCTTCTTTTGTGTTTGTGTGTGTGGGTTCACATGCACATATGTCCACACATGTGCGGAGGCCACAGGCCAACCTCTGGTGTTCCTTAGACATCATCCACCTATTCTTTTCCTTCTTTCCTTTCTTTCCTCCTTCCTTCCTTTCTTTTAGAGACAGGGTCTCTCACTGGCCTAGAACTCTCTAGTTCAGATGGCCAATGGGCCTCTCTGCCTCTCCAGAGCTGGGATTATAAACACATATCTCTACACCCAGCTGTTGTACATGGGTTCCAGGGGTTGAACTCAGTCCTCATTCTTGCATGACAAGCATTTTATAGATTAAGCTATAACCCACAGCACCCCCCACCCCATCCCCTCTTTTTGGGAGACAGGGTCTCATGTGTTCCAGGCTGGCCTTGAACTCATTACATAGATAAAGATGACCTCAGCCTCCCAAGTCCTGGGATCACAGGTGTGAGCCATTTTGCCAAGTTTCTTCCCGGGCATTGGGGACTGAACCAGGGGCTCGTGTGCAGTCCCCCACTGGTTCATGTCCTTTGCCCTGATTTTGTTTTTCTAAGTCAGGCTGGTCGCTCCAGGAAAAGTGTCTAAATGCCAGACACATCCATATTCCAATGTGAACACAAACACGTTTCCAAGGCAAGTAGAAACTGCTAATTACTGGTTATCACGCATTCCTCATGACAACAGTCTTCTCCATGCGACAGTTAGCTGGTTCAGGCAAATCCTGAGCAGCTCACATGGGCCTGTAAGCTTCACCCTTAACAACAGGTTATGCCTCTGATTCTTCTAGAAGTCTGTGGCTGGAAGTGTCTCTGTCTGACACCAGGTGTAGAACGCATGCCCTGTGAAGACCACCCCACCCTCCAGCAAATGCTGACCTGCCCTGGGGGCCACAGGCATACAGCTGCTTTCTCAGGCTGGAAACAAAACCCTGACAATGGAATTTGAGTGACATTTGCAGCTTAAATTTGGTCTCCCTTCATTTACTTTCTTCAACAACAAATCCCCTAAAGAGTTCAAAAGGATCTTCTGTAACGGGAAGTAAATCTTGGAGTCTTGACCTCTGGGTACTCAGATACCAAAATACCACCACTGAGGTATTTGCATATGCACTTCTACATTCTAGGTTCCCTCACAGAAATATTCTGCACATGTACAAACAAATGTGAGCTTACAAAAATACATATATTCTTTAAGTTAAAAAATAGTCACAGGGTCTGGAGAGATTGCTCAGTGATTTGGAGCTCTTATAGAAGACCTGGGTTCAGTTCTGAGCACCCACATGGTGGCTGGCAACCATCTATTACTCAAGTTCCAGGATCTGATGCTCTCTTGTGGCCTCGAAGGGCTCCTGCACACATGTGATACACATAAACTCACATACATATACATAAAAAATAAATAAGCACTTGTTGTTGTTGTTGTTTTAAAAGACAGGGGCTCACTGTGTAGCTGGAATTTACTATGTAGACCAGGCTGTCTTCAGACTCACAAAGGTTTGTCTGCCTCTGCCTCCTGAGGGCTGGGAATAAGAGCGTGCGCCACCACATCTGACAAGTAAAAAAAAAAAAAAAAAAAAAAAAAAAAAAAAAACCTTTAAAAAATGTACACAGAGCCGGGTGGTGGTGGCACATGCCTTTAATCCCAGTACTTGGGAGGCAGAGCCAGGAGGATTTCTTTGAGTTCGAGGCCAGCCTGGTCTACAGATCAAGATCCAGGACAGGCACCAAAACTACACAGAGAAACCCTATCTTGAAAAAACAAACAAACAAACAAAATGTACACAGATGGCAGGTAGTACACTATACAAACCAGTTCTCCACTCTATCTTTTTTCCTTATATCTCATCAGGATGCCTTTCTGTACTTGTTTATTTACGCTCAGGATTTTCTTTTCTTAGGCTACTCTGGAACTTACTACGTCAGCCAGGCTGACCCTGAACTTTGAGCAGCAGTTCTCCTGCCGTGGCTCTGGTGTTGATGCTGCGGGTGGGATCCATCACACCTGGCTCGGGACAGTCAGAATGCATGGCTTTTTAGTGACGGACTTCGGAGAGGGTCCTGAGTTAGAAACCCAAAGGTGTTTTAGGGAGCTCTGTGGAGAGGGCTGCTGAGTGAGACAGACGGCTGAACGGGAAGAACTCCAGAGTGCCCGAGGTACCTTGGTGGAAGTGTCCGGGATGGACGAGGTGGGAGATCCAGGGAAGGTCAGGACACACTTCTTGCCCAGGCAGCGGCCATGCAATTCGATATCCTCGTAAGGATTTTCCTTCATGGGTGGATCTGGGATCAATGGCAAAATGGGTTAGAGATGTTAGAACTTTGTCTTTTTTTCTCTTTTTAAAAGATTTTATTTTATGTGAATGGTGTTTTGCCTGCACATATTATCCATGTATTGTGTGTGGCTGAAGCCTGAGAAGCCCCGAAGAGGGTGTCAAATCCCCTGGAATTGGAGTTACACGCGGCTGTGAGCCTCCATGAGGGTGCTGGGAACTGAACCCACGTCTCTGGCGATAGCAGCCAGAGCTCTTCACTGCTGTGCCCTCTCTCAAGCCCCCGAACTTTTGCAGAGAGCACCAAGGCCAGCACCCTGGCCTCCACCCTGTGAGTCCTTGTGGGATGTGTGTTGTTTTACTGGCCAGGCCTTCCTCGTAGCAGCAGATCCTGATTCTCACGAAGGGGTAACTCCCCATCTCCCCACTTGTAGCTGCGACAAATAAACTCTGTTCCCAGTTTCAGGACTTGCTGCTCTGTGGGGCCTGGACCCTGCCTCAGAGGCAAGTTCAGAAGGGCTGAGAGCCCAGGCCTAAGGCAACTATTCAAAGTCACTAAAAAGGAACACAGACAGAAGCTGGTCTGGCCAGAGTGACTCAGGACTTCTGCTGGGACTTGCAGGCCCCAGGCTCTGGTTCTACAGAGGAAAGCATGGGTCCCAGGGAGCTGGTAGCAGCCTTCCTGGGGATGGCCGGAAACCCTGCTGAGAACAAAACCATCATGAGAGAAGAAAGGTGAAGCCAGTTCGGGTTGCAGATTCCCCTAAAGTACCTTTGCCGTATCATCGCAAGGGTGGGCACCCACCCTGACACTGGTTCAAACTGCGCTGACAAGCCCTCCCGGCCTCCTGCGCTGTCTCCTTTCAGAGGCGTTTCTGGTACTGGTGATCCCACGTGTGACGTCTGTGTGCAAATACCCTATCTCCCCCTCATGTGCAAATACCTGTGGGCTTCTCGCTCTCACCAGCTCTTTTTCTGTTTTCAAGGTATTCTGAGTTTTTGTTCACGAGTCTACGTGTTTGCAACAGCTAAAGTGTGATGAGTGACTTTAACATGTTAAAGTTTTATACTATCTGTAGAAGAGACTATATACTACACAAGATATAAAACTAGTTTTCAGTGTCTTTCCAGCTGAGAAGAATCCTATTCTGCACACTTCTCCTGAGATGGTTCATACCAAGCAAATTTTGTTTTATTTTTTAAGATTTATTTATTATGCATTCAGTGTTCTGCCTGCATGTATGTATTCCAGCAGGCTGGAAGAGGGCACCAGATCTCATTACAGATGGTTGTGAGCCACCATGTGGTTGCTGGGAATTGAACTCAGGACCTCTGGAGGAGCAGCCGGTGCTCTTTACCTCTGAGCCATCTCTCCAGCCTCTCATTTATTATGTTCTTCTACATCTGCCTGGTTTTTCTCTCATTCCTGCCAGTTCTGGGCGAAACAGCTCTAGTTCTGGGTTTTCTGGGACAGCAGCTCCTAAGTGATGCTTAAAGACCCAGGGTACAAGTGGACCCTCTGGTTCCTCGTATGAGACTCCAACACCTTCATCAGTGTGGCCAGCACCCCGACTTCTCCCAGTACCTCCAGAACTGCTCGAGTTGGTGGCTCTGTCATGGGCCACAGGGACGGCCACGTGGCAGAGCTGGAGACACTGGCCTGCGGGCTTCCACGCAGCACTGCTCGTGTGCCAGCTCACTTCTTCGGCCATCACAAGCCATCAGGTCTGATGAGCTCAGGCCTAGCCGAAGTGGAACTATCCCCTGAAGATTACTGAACTCTGAAACAAGCTTTGGAAGCTGAGGAGTCTCGGAGCTCCACCAAGGCTACTCTTCCAGCCACAGACATCATTGTTGGAGTCACACTCTCGTGTCATCTGAAAGAGCATGCTGGCCTCCAGTGTCCTCACTCCACAGCCGATACTGAAGGAAAGGCTGTTGGGAACCAAGTCTTTTGGATTCTCACCAACCCCTGAGCAACTTGCAAGGGGGCCAGCATCATCATTAGACAGACGGAGATCTCAAATCCTGAGCCCTTGTGTCGCCAAACAACCAGCGGAGACAGGAGTCCACCCTGGACCTTGAGGCTCCGTGTTTCCTGGATCACCCGGTTGCCCGCTCAGCTGTGCCTCTCTCCTTCAGCCCACTGAGGCTCACTCTCCCGGCCTGCCGACCCGCTGCTTTCTCACACGGTGCCTGCACATCTGTCTTCAAGTGCATGCACGTGTGTTTCCAGCAGAACCTCCATTTCAACTCTCACTTCGTCCCAGACAGACTCCCACCCACAGCCCTCTACCCACACTTTGGCCTCTTACCTAGAATGTCTTCGTAGACGTTCTCTTCCGATAAAGTGCGCGTGAGCCCCAGCTTGGTCTGTGCGTACCAGTCCACCCTGCTGCTCTCAGAGGAAGACTGCAGCAAGTCTTCAAACTCATAGGACTTCCTGGGGTGTGCACCATGGAAGGAAAGGAAAAGAGAACTGGGATCAATTCAGGCTGGTTCTGAACACAGCAGAGAACAGAGCGCAAAGGGGCCAGGCCTAAGCTTTCAGGCCAGGGCTGCAGAGGCGCAAGACAAGGCAAACGCCTGAGTTGCCGCAGAAACTCATCCACACAGGATGAGCTATCACACGCATGAGCCTCTTCCGCCTCCACCGAGGGCTCCTGCAGGCAGACGAGGGGCCAAGTCTCAGAGCTCTAGCAGATGGGGTCTGGTCTGGGACATAGATAGGTGTTAGCTGCTTTCTCTGGTATGGTAATATGCCATGCTGCCTTGACTCTGACCTCTTCCAGGCCAGGTTGTTATTTGCCCAGACTAGTACTATGAGGAGAGATGGAGTGGAGGTGGAGGTGTGGTCTGCAGCACAGAGCCCTAACAACTCAAGACGTTTGTACACCTCAGGGCATAGTCCAGTGGCTAGCTCTCCTCTTTACAGTGCATGCAACACAACAACTAATCTGGATGATCTTGGGGTTCCTTGGGATGGGATTAACCATCATCCAAATGGCTACTGATGGACATCCTGGATTTTAAGACATGCCTTAACTCTGTTGTCATTTTTTCCATATTTATGGGAGCAAGATGTTAACATGAGGCATGCTTTGCATTTGAGTCTTGACCCATACAAGGTTTTGACAGTCTAAACCGCATTTAGAAAGACCACGTTGTAAGAATAAGAACTTTCTTTTAAACTGATTAGGAGGCAGGCTTAATGGTACATGTCTGAAATGCCGGTTCTAGGTCAGCCTGGTCTACATAATGAGATCCCACCTTAAAAATCAAAGCTAGGAGGAGCTGGGTATTGTGGTGCATGTCTTTAATCCTAGCATTCCAGAGGCAGGGGCAGGCAGATCTATGTGAGTTCTAGGCCAGCCTGGTCTTCATAGTGAATTCCAGGCTAGCCAGAGCTACATAGTAAGACCTCGTCTCAAAAAACCAGAAGTGCAATATAATACAATAATAATAATAATAAAGCTGTGCATGGTGATTAATGTTTATAATCCCAGCACTCTGGAGACTGAGGCAGGAGAATTTTCAATGGTCCTAGGCCCACTTAGGCTACCATGAGTTTCAGACCAGTCTGGGCTGTAGATCCTGCCTCAAAACAAACAAACAACAAAAAATTCCACAATAAAACAACAGCAAACAAACAAAAGTAAGACCCATGAGAAGGCTCAGCAGGTAAAGGTGTTCACCACCAAGCCTGAGGAACCGAGTCCAATCTGCTGGACCCACACTGTGGAGAAGAGAACCAACTCCTGCAATTGTCCTCCACTCATTAGCGTGGTACCCGAGCATCCCTCATCACACACACCCACAGATAAATAAATAACAGAAAACAAGAACAAACAAAATCAAAGAACAAGCAGCGCACGGCAAACCCTCCATAGCCTTGTGCACGCTGGGCAAGTGCCCTGCCGCGTCAGCCTCAGGCCCTGGCTTTTTGGCTTTTTAAGTCAGGTTTCTATGTCTTTAATCCTTTAATCCTTTAATCCTGCTGGCTGACCCCGAACTCACTCTGTAGCCCAGGCTGCAGATCCTCCCGCCTCTGCCTCCCGAGTGCTGGGGTGAAAGGTGTGCGCCCCCACACTCAGCTCAGTCCCTAGCTTTTTGAAAGAGGGTCTCTTGCTATGTCGCCCGGGGTTGGCCTTTGAACTTGTGATCCTCCTGCCTCTGCTGCAAAGCTTAACTTGTCAAGTAAGTTATCACAGGGGTTTCCTAATGGCAATTCCATCTCTGTGTCAAAGTACTGGTTTTCAATTGACCAGTGTGTGAAATCTAAAAGGCAACACTGTAAATCAACACAAAGTAAGATCCACAGAGGTGCAAGGAAGAGCCACCAATTCCAGGTTCCAGAACTAACAGGAAAGCCGAAGTGTAATTATTACAAGGTCTGGTTCACTGGCATGTCAGCATCACACGTGAGCACGATGGCTTGCAGGGACTGCTGTCCTCTTGTTCTAAGGTTCAGGTGAAGTGAGAAAAACATACTTGCCAAATCCTGACCCGACCCCGGGCTAAAACTGAGGTCAGGCTGACCCTCAGGCATGTCCAGTACCTGGAGGAACTTTTGCTAACCTGCACTATTCTGCTTCTGTAAGCCCAAGGCCTCTGCTCCCCTATCAAAGGTGACCATCGTGACACAACTTGTCCTAGCCTCATTAAAAGCTTAGATCCTCAGCCAGGCATGGTGGCGCACACCTTTAATCCCAGCAGAGGCAGAGGCAGGCAGATCTCTGTGAGTTCCAGGCCAGCCTGGTCTACAAAGCGAGTTCCAGGACAGCCAAGGCTGTTACACAGAGAAACCCTGTCTTAGAAAAAAAAAAAAATCCGTATCAAGTCATGCTTGTTAACGGCCATCACAGCTACATCCCTTCTCACTCAGACTCAGCTCGGGACCGCCTCTTTAGACTTGTAGTAGGGTCTATGTGGTTCACTAAAAAACTTTGAATTCACACAGAGCTCATCCTGGTCTCCTTCTCTTAGGTGAGAACAGCCAGGCTACAATGCAGGTGGAAGATGACACACCCTGAAGAAAAACCTGCTCACATGAATGACTGATCCACTGCGCTAATTCTCTATGAACAACTTTGAACTTGAGAAAAGTTTTAGCCTTTATGTATTAACTTGGAGAAAAAGGGTATTTCCAAAGGTAAATGAATGACAAGCACAACCAAACAGGTCTGTAGCTAACCAACGTCCAGCACCATACTCCACACCACCCACGGGTGTGCCAAACACCTTCTGTGGGTCATACTGCGCTCCGAACTAGTGAAGAAAAGGCAAGAAGTCCCTGCCTTAAGGATGCTCAGAGCTGGGGAGAACGCAACCTCCTCTTTGCCTTCCAGGCCCTCCAATGATCACATGACAGCTGGTTTTAGAGATGAGATCCTGATCTCGCTGTTTCGATGAACTCCCTCGTAACTCAGGCTTGGTCCAATTCACTATGTAGTCGAGGATGGCCTCCCAGACTTCGGATTCTCTTGTCTCTACCTCCTAAGTGCTGGGATTACTGGTGCATACATCAGGCCCCCCACTCCCCAATGAATTTCATCTTCTCTTTTTTTCTCTTTTTCTTTTCTAGCCCTCCCTCCATGGGAGTCTAATCCCAGTACTCAGGAGGCTGAAGCAAGGGATCTCGAGTTTGAGGCCAGCCTGGAGTGTATCATGAAATTACTTCAAGAAACATTAAAAAATTATGACCAATGTCCAAATACTCTGTGTGTGTGGGGGGGGGGGTTACTAATGGCTTTTCCATATTCTTGTAAATAAAATGCTAATTTAAGACAGTGGGCAAGAACCTCAAAATTAACATGTCTCAAAAGAAGTTCCTGTCTCGGAGCTGGCCTCTGGAAGGCCACCAGATGTTCATGCCTGGAGCTGCAAGGCACACTGCAGAGCCCGCTCTCCAAGCCCACCTACACCTAACCAACTCACGGCATTCTACCCCCCTAGTCTCGTTGGAAATGACCACTTCTTCCGGGCCCCCATTGAAATTACATCACAACCTGACCACAACACCCACTCAGTTGCCAAGGGGAGCCCCAACAGATGCAAATCTGAGGACTGCTCCCTTCAAAGCTGTCTCCAGAGCTCCAGAATTGGCTCCATCAGACCCCAGGCCTCCTCGTCCCACTCTGGCCAGACCCCTGTCCTTCAGTTCCTCCAGCACAGAGAGCTCAGGGTCTGTATCTGCTCTTCACTGACATCCGTCCGCCCGCCACCTCCTCCCACGCTGAGCATCTAAACAGCTTGTCCTCTCAAGGCTGCCCTGTTCCCTTGGCAGACCGCATTCACCTGCGTCTTCACCCCCCCCCCCCCAGCGTCTTCTGCTTCCTGAGAGCACTTAGCACAGCTCTGGAGTTACCAGTCAAGCCTCACAGAAGCAGCTGTGCCCTCCTGCTAGCCTGGATGCTCTAGGAGGGCCTCTATCAGTCCTGCTCATTAATAAATTCCCACATCCAACACTAAATATAGGCACAGTAAATATTTGTTGGCTGAATAAGTAAATGAGTGTTTGATTGATTAGCTAATTAATTGATTGAATAACTTTGATTTTTTTTTTTTGAAGCAGAGTCTTACTCTGTAATGGAGGCTGATCTGTACTCAGAGCAATCCTCTTGAGGCAGGGACTACAGGCGTGCGCCACCATGCCTGGCTAGGAATGAAAACACGAAAAGCTATTTTTAGCCAGAAATGGTGCCTCACATCTTTAATCCCAGCACTCTGAAGGCAGAGGCAAGCAGATCTTTGTGAATTTGAAGCCAGCCTAGTCCACATAGCAACCAGGGCTGCACAGTGTGACTCTCTCAAAAAACCAAAAATCAAAACAAACAAAACCCCAGACATGTAAATGTAAACACTTGTGGAACAGAGTGGAGAACCCAGAAATAAACACACACAGGCACAGTCACTGAATCTTGACCAACGTGTCAAATGCATACATTGGAAAAGACAGCTTCTTCAACAAACGGTACAAGGAAAAATTAATATTTGTATCTCTAATCTGCAAAAATCCATCTGATTAAAGATTTTAATATAAGACCTCAAACTCTAAAATTGCTACAGGCAAAAACCTGAAGAATTACGAATAGTGTCCAAGACCCAGTGATTCTCACCTTCCAATGAAAAATAAGACACAATAAAGGTTCTCAGAGCACAGAGCAGCAACCAAGGCCTCTTCGTTTTCCAACATAGCCACTGGTGACGCAAATGTCTCTGTTAAACCATGTTTCTCAAAGCAATGTTGCTCTGAACCTCAAACTAATTAATTCATTCCTCTGACTTTCTTTTTTTTGGAGACAGGGTCTCATTATGTAACCCTGACTGTCCTAGAATACACTGTGGAGACTAGGCTGGTTTCAAACTCACAGAGATTTACCTGCTTCTACCTCCCAAGTGCTGAGATTATGGATGTGTGCTATCAAGCCCAGCCTGACCTTCTTTTTAAAAGATTTATTTGGGGTTCATGTTGCTCTTGCAGAGGACCTGGGTTTGGTTCCCAGCACCCACATGGTGGTTTACATCTGTAATTCCAGTTCCAGGGAATCCAATGCCCTCTTTCTGATCTCCATGGGCATCAAGCGCATACATGGTCCACACATACATGCAGGCCAAACACTCACACATTGTTGCTGTTGTTGCAGGTGGTCGTGAGCCCCTGATATGGGTGCTGGGGACTGAACCCGGGTCCTCGGGAAGAACAGCCAGTGCTCTTAACCACTGAGCCATCTCTCCAGCCCCTAATTCATGTTTTATACATGGCCACTCAGAGCTGCCTCAGAGGCCGGCACCCATGTTGACATGGACATGGCGGCAAGGCTATGGAGGTAACTTTGACCGACGGATGGCTGAGCGATCAGGGTCCCGTCCAGGCAGACTACTGGGGAACTGCCAGCCCCAGCGAGGTGGAGACGGAACCCACGACAGCACGCATCCCTTGGCAGTGGTGAGGTGGGAGGGCTCCTCAGTTCCCAAGGCCAAGGAGGAAGCCCCGAGTAGAAGACAGATCTGTCTGATGCCCAGACCATCAGTGACAAGTCTAAATCATGGTGGGTGGAGCTGTTTGGTTTCTACAAAGGTTTCAAAACCGTCGCATGACCAAATGCAGCTTAAATGTGAAAATCTAAATTCAAGTTAAAATATTTGGAGCATATGTCTATGTGAATTTGAGGTGCTTACATCAAAAAAAAAAAAAAAACACTTTTGTTTCATGGTAGCCTTAAGGCATTCATGCCAGGGTTATTAAATGTACGCCATAAACATCCATAGCCAAGCTCACGTGACTGTAGGATGCTTATCTTTGGAACTTCCTGACACGTGAGGGTTTAGGCTGAGGGCCTAAGTCTTTGCAGTTCAATTTCCTGCAGTTAAATTCCAGAGAAATGAAGAAAAGGAAGAGGCAGGGAAGGGAAGGGAGGAGGAAAAAGAAGGACAGAGAGAAGAGAAAAAGAGACATTGTCCTCAAACCAAGAATCAGCATCCCCTGGTGTGGCTTGGCCGGGGCAGGCTGAGTGGCCAATGAGAATACAGTGACTTCAGACTGTAAAGCCCAGACTGGCTGTGTCATCCTGCACCCTCACGGCCTCGGGACCCTTTATCATTTCTTTCTCTGGCCTTGGCTTGGCTCTCCTGACTCAGACAAGACAGGACGTCTGCCAATGCAGGGGTAAGCCGTTTGTCTTTCTCTAGGAGATAGCACCACAACAGAGCACACTATTCTTTCAGATGTAGAAAGTGAACATCTTGCCCCAATCACCTCCACTGTAGTATTTTAAACAAAACAAGAAACCTAAAGTCAAAATTGTTAAAGTGCAGCTGATGTGATCATTTTTGGACTGAAACAAAGTCATTTTAGCTGCTTATAAAGAAAATGCTAGAAGGCTGAAAACAGCAGATTGCAGCAAGGAGGAAAGAGATAATGAGAATAATGATTCACCAGGCTGATCTGTCTGTCCAACCGTGACATAGACAAAAGATTTTTGTTTCCACAACCAAGCTGCCCTGGGGAGGGGCGAGGAAGGGGTATCACTCGGAGAAGCTGCCAGGCTGTAGTTAATGTAGTCAGGCTCTGGTACTGAATTGGCAAGGACTTCGAACTGGACACGGAGGCTGAGGATTTGTGACTCAGTGGTAGAACATGAGGTTAACCTGCAGAAGGCCCTGGGCTCAATCCTCAGCCCAGCTCTTCCTTCAACACAACACGTAACAATTGGCTGGGGAGTTGGCTCAGCAGTTCAGAGCAGTTGCTCTTGTAGAGGACGCAAGTTCTATTCCCAGGGACCCTCATCAGGTAACTCCAGCTCCAAAGGATCCAACAACCTCTTCTGGCCTCCACAGGCACATAATTGCACGTACACACACAATAGTAATTTAACAAAACAAACAAACATAGAAACCAATAACAAACACCAGACTGGAGAGATGGCTCAGCTTAAGAGCATTGGCTGCTCTTCCCATAGGATCTGAGTTCAATTCCCAGCACCGAAACGGTAGGTTACAACGGTATCTATCTCCAGTTCTAGGGGATCGGAAACCCTCTCTGGATTCTATGGGTATGGGGCATACATGTGGTGCACAGACATACATATGGGAAAGACACCCATGTACATACTTTTTTAGAAATTTATTTTTATATGCATCAATGTTTTGCCGGCATTTATATCTGTGTGATGGTGTAGCATCCCCTGGAACTGGAGTTATAGACAGTTGTGAGCTGCCATGTGGGAGCTGGGAATTGAACCCAGGTCCTTTGGAAGAGCAGCCAGTGCTCTTAACTGCTAAGCCATCTCTCCAGCCCATACATAAATTTTTTTAATTGAATTTTAACAAACAAATGAACAACAACAGAACAAAATGGCTCATAGGAACCCAACACTTAGAAAGCAGAGGCAGGTGAATCTCTTGAGTTTGAAATCAGCGTGGTCTACAGAGCGAGTTCCAGGACAGCCAGGGCTAGATTGTGGAGGTTCCTACAAGCAGAGAAATGATCGGATCCAAGTGAGGTAAGAAGGAAACACAGTTCAGTATGACTTAACAGGTGCTGATTCAAACTTCTAGTCTGACACCAGACAGTTTATTTTAGATATATTTAAGTACAGTACAATTTTGGAAAAAAAGTTTCCTGGTAACCATTATCTCAATCCCATGTACACAATAAAGCTTAAAGTGTGACTACATCACAACTCTTTTGCAAAGTACATGTGACTTCTACCTTGAAGATGGGTTCTACCTATGGCTTAAGGCTCAGGATCTGGTGTGGTCTCTGACCCACGTAGCATAGAGGTCACCAGGCTATGAAGTGCATGAGACATCTCCCGTAAGGATTCACCATCGACTGAGAAAGACAATGATAAAGGTTCAGGGAGGGAGAGTCTGGGATGAACGCTCTGGGGGGATTTAGGTGAGGCTGGTGTCCGTGGGAGACCAGCTCCGACCTACTACCACCTTTTGAAGGGTTCTTGGGCAGAGGAGAGAGGAATTAAATGATAGAGAGACCTAGATGATGAGAAGACAGAAACACAGGAAAGCTTTGGAAAGGCCTGGGTCAACACCCAGCAGCCCAGAACTCTATTCAAAAGGGCTTTTTATAACAATGCCACAGAGTGAGGCAAAAGGACCCCCCACCCCTTGCTAGATACAGCCAAGTGTAGACTCTTCCAAATACCTGGTACCTAGGCACATGGTCCAGTCATCCTCTTTTTTTGGGTGGTGGGTGGTGGGTGGTTTCAAGACAGAGTTTCTCTGTGTAATTCTGGTGCCTGTCCTGGATCTCGCTCGGTAGACCAGGCTGGCCTCAAACTCACAGAGATCCATCTGGCTCTGTTTCCCCCGAGTGCTGGGATTAAAGGTGTGCACCACCACTGCCTGGCCCAATCATCCTCTTGTGCAGTCCTGCTGGGTAAAGCAGGCTCAGATCTCACTAGGATACCTCTATGGGCTCCCACATCCTGGACCTACAGATAACAAAGGTCACTTGGCTGCTTTTTTAACAGCATCCACTTCCAGGCTTCTGGGTGGAAAACATGCACACATTTCCTCCATTGAGGAGATGACCATGAACGATTAACGTTCCTGGTGCTTCCAGTGCACTACATAACGAAACCCTGCCTATGAAATCCTGCCTAAAAACACAGCTCCCGGGTAATAGTGCTTACTGCCACATCTAACAACCTGGGTTTGATTCTCAGAACCAGTATGGTGAAGGAGGGAAGCAACTCCTCCAAGGTGTCCTCTGACATCCACATGTGTACCTTGGCACGTGCACATGTGTGCAGACACAGTCACAATGTAAATACACGTGAACGAATCACCCAAGTGTAGATCTACCTCAATTACGGAACACTGGCACAAAAATCTTCAACTATTAGCAAACTGAATTCACTCACACACTAAGACAGGAGCCAACTTCCCCACGTGTAAATCCTTCTGTGGTGATGAGAATGAGAATGTCCCTCATAGGCTCGTGCATCTGAACACTTGGTCCCCAGCTGGTCGTGCGTTTGGGGAGGATTAGAAGGTGTGGCCTTGCTGGAGGAAGTATGTCACTAGGGGTGGGCTTGGAGAGCTTACAGTCTCTCCCTCCTCCCAGTCTGCTCGCTCTGCTTATGCTTGCATTTGAAAATGTGAGCCTGGCCGGGGGTGGCAGTGGCACATGCCTTTAATCCCAGCACTTGGGAGGCAGAGACAGGTGGATCTCTGTGAGTTCGAGGCCAGCCTGGGCTACAGAGTGAGATCCAGGACAGCTAGAGATACATAGCGAGATCATGTCTGGGGAAAACAAAACAAAATACAAACAAACAAAAATTACAACAAAAAGCTAAAAAGATTGCTCTTGCAGAGAACCTGAGTTCACTTAGCAACCAACTATCACTCACAACTGACTGTAAACTCCAGCTCCAGGGCATTTAATGTCTCTCACCTGAATGGACACCTGCACTCACATGCACATACCTACACAGATATACGTAATTAAAAATAGTTTTAAAAATGCAATAAAAATATTAAGTTACTTAGGAAGAAACAAATATACATAATCCTAATTTAAAGCATTATTTTAGTTATGTGAAATATGATAGAAATAAAGGAATATTTAGAAAAAATACAAGAATTTTATATATAAATAATTATATATGCCCAAGCACTGTAATGTATGCTTTTAATCCTAGTACTCGGGGGAGGCAGAAGCAGGTGGATTTCTGTGAGTTTGGAGCCAGCCTGATCTATATAGTAAGCTCCAGAATAGCCCAGACGACATAGAGAGAACCTGTCTAAAAAATATTCACACACACACACACACACACACACACACACACACACACACACACACTTTAGAATACGCAAGCTGTTTCCTCTTGGGGGAGAACAGAAAAAATGAAGTTATCTGAACCCAAAGCGCCCTCACTGACAAATAACTCTGAGTCAGAGCAGGACACAATTTCTGGAAACCGCTTCTGGTTACTGGGCAGGAATGTTCTGGGAGGTGGGCAGTGGATCTAAGGTGATATAATCAGATTCAAGATCAAGTTTTTAAGTAGGACTGAAGGGCTTGCTGCTGGGTTAGTCAGGAGTATGTGAAAAAGAAAACCAAAGCGAGTGACTACCTCTTGGGTTAAGTAACTAAATAAAGGGTGATGTCATTTGACAAGATGTCGGCTACTGTGAA